>NW_025408341.1:0-41069 GCF_905475395.1 Chrysoperla carnea
AAAATTTTCAAAAATGTTTTTTCTATCGAAAAATGTCAAATTTGATCATTTTTTGCTTATTTATACTTAGTCCAGTCATAAAGGACCTCTATGTATACATTTTGACTTACTTGGATCAAAATTTCGATGATTTGTATAGTCATGACATTCTAGTTGTAAAATCGGAAATTTTCAAAAAAGGTTATTTCTATCGAAAAATGTCAAATTTGATCATTTTTGGCTTATTTATACTTAGTCCAGTCATAAACGACCTCTATGTTTACATTTTGACTTACTTGGATCAAAATTTCAATGATTTGTATAGTCATGACATTCTAGTTGTAAAATCGGAAATTTTCAAAAAATGTTATTTCTATCGAAAAATGTCAAATTTGATCATTTTTGGCTTATTTATACTTAGTCCAGTCATAAAGGACCTCTATGTATACATTTTGACTTACTTGGATCAAAATTTCAATGATTTGTATAGTCATGACTCTCATGTGGAAAAATCGAAAATTTTCAAAAAATGTTTTTTTCTATCGAAAAATGTCAAATTTGATCATTTTTGGCTTATTTATACTTAGTCCAGTCATAAAGGACCTCTATGTATACATTTTGACTTACTTGGATCAAAATTTCCATGTTTTGTATAGTCATGACATTCTAGTTGTAAAATCGGAAATTTTCAAAAAATGTTTTTTCTATCGAAAAATGTCAAATTTGATCATTTTTGGCTTATTTATACTTAGTCCAGTCATAAAGGACCTCTATGTATACATTTTGACTAACTTGGATCAAAATTTCAATGATTTGTATAGTCATGAGTCTCATGTTGAAAAATCGGAAATTTTCAAAAAATGTTTTTCTATCGAAAAATGTCAAATTTGATCATTTTTGGCTTATTTATACTTAGTCCAGTCATAAACGACCTCTATGTATACATTTTGACTTACTTGGATCAAAATTTCAATGATTTGTATAGTCATGACTCTCATGTTGAAAAATCGAAAATTTTCAAAAAATGTTTTTTCTATCGAAAAATGTCAAATTTGATCATTTTGGGCTTATTTATACTTAGGCCAGTCATAAACGACCTCTATGTATACATTTTGACTTACTTGGATCAAAATTTCAATGATTTGTATAGTCATGACATTCTAGTTGTAAAATCGGAAATTTTTCAAAAAATGTTTTTTCTATCGAAAAATGTCAAATTTGATCATTTTTGGCTTATTTATACTTAGTCCAGTCATAAAGGACCTCTATGTATACATTTTGACTTACTTGGATAAAAATTTCAATGATTTGTATAGACATGACTCTCATGTGGAAAAATCGAAAATTTTCAAAAAATGTTTTTTCTATCGAAAAATGTCAAATTTGATCATTTTTTGGCTTATTTATATTTAGTCCAGTCATAAAGGACCTCTATGTATACATTTTGACTTACTTGGATCAAAATTTCAATGATTTGTATAGACATGAGTCCCATGTTGAAAAATCGAAAATTTTCAAAAAATGTTTTTTCTATCGAAAAATGTCAAATTTGATCATTTTTTGCTTATTTATACTTAGTCCAGTCATAAAGGACCTCTATGTATACATTTTGACTTACTTGGATCAAAATTTCAATGATTTGTATAGTCATGACATTCTAGTTGTAAAATCGGAAATTTTCAAAAAAGGCTATTTCTATCGAAAAATGTCAAATTTGATCATTTTTGGCTTATTTATACTTAGTCCAGTCATAAACGACCTCTATGTTTACATTTTGACTTACTTGGATCAAAATTTCAATGATTTGTATAGTCATGACATTCTAGTTGTAAAATCAGAAATTTTCAAAAAATGTTTTTTTCTATCGAAAAATGTCAAATTTGATCATTTTTGGCTTATTTATACTTAGTCCAGTCATAAAGGACCTCTATGTATACATTTTGACTTACTTGGATCAAAATTTCAATGATTTGTATAGTCATGACTCTCATGTGGAAAAATCGAAAATTTTCAAAAATGTTTTTTCTATCGAAAAATGTCAAATTTGATCATTTTTGGCTTATTTATACTTAGTCCAGTCATAAAGGACCTCTATGTATACATTTTGACTTACTTGGATCAAAATTTCCATGATTTGTATAGTCATGACATTCTAGTTGTAAAATCGGAAATTTTCAAAAAATGTTTTTTTCTATCGAAAAATGTCAAATTTGATCATTTTTGGCTCATTTATACTTAGTCCAGTCATAAAGGACCTCTATGTATACATTTTGACTTACTTGGATCAAAATTTCAATGATTTGTATAGTAATGACTCTCATGTTGAAAAATCGAAAATTTTCAAAAAATGTTTTTTCTATCGAAAAATGTCAAATTTGATCATTTTGGGCTTATTTATACTTAGTCCAGTCATAAACGATCTCTATGTATACATTTTGACTTACTTGGATCAAAATTTCAATGATTTGTATAGTCATGACATTCTAGTTGTAAAATCGGAAATTTTCAAAAAATGTTTTTTTCTATCGAAAAATGTCAAATTTGATCATTTTTGGCTTATTTATACTTAGTCCAGTCATAAAGGACCTCTATGTATACATTTTGACTTACTTGGATAAAAATTTCAATGATTTGTATAGACATGACTCTCATGTGGAAAAATCGAAAATTTTCAAAAAATGTTTTTTTCTATCGAAAAATGTCAAATTTGATCATTTTTGGCTTATTTATATTTAGTCCAGTCATAAAGGACTTCTATTTATACATTTTGACTTACTTGGATCAAAATTTCAATGATTTGTATAGACATGAGTCCCATGTTGAAAAATCGAAAATTTTCAAAAAATGTTTTTTCTATCGAAAAATGTCAAATTTGATCATTTTTTGCTTATTTATACTTAGTCCAGTCAAAAAGGACCTCTATGTATACATTTTGACTTACTTGGATCAAAATTTCAATGATTTGTATAGTCATGACATTCTAGTTGTAAAATCGGAAATTTTACAAAAAGGTTATTTCTATCGAAAAATGTCAAATTTGATCATTTTTGGCTTATTTATGCTTAGTCCAGTCATAAACGACGTCTATGTATACATTTTGACTTACTTGGATCAAAATTTCAATGATTTGTATAGTCATGACATTCTAGTTGTAAAATCGGAAATTTTCAAAAAATGTTATTTCTATCGAAAAATGTCAAATTTGATCATTTTTGGCTTATTTATCCTTAGTCCAGTCATAAAGGACCTCTATGTATACATTTTGACTTACTTGGATCAAAATTTCAATGATTTGTATAGTCATGACTCTCATGTGGAAAAATCGAAAATTTTCAAAAAATGTTTTTTTCTATCGAAAAAATGTCAAATTTGATCAATTTTGGCTTATTTATACTTAGTCCAGTCATAAAGGACCTCTATGTATACATTTTGACTTACTTGGATCAAAATTTCCATGATTTGTATAGTCATGACATTCTAGTTGTAAAATCGGAAATTTTCAAAAAATGTTTTTTCTATCGAAAAATGTCAAATTTGATCATTTTTGGCTTATTTATACTTAGTCCAGTCATAAAGGACCTCTATGTATACATTTTGACTTACTTGGATCAAAATTTCAATGATTTGTATAGACATGACTCTCATGTGGAAAAATCGAAAATTTTCAAAAAATGTTTTTTTCTATCGAAAAATGTCAAATTTGATCATTTTTGGCTTATTTATATTTAGTCCAGTCATAAAGGACCTCTATGTATACATTTTGACTTACTTGGATCAAAATTTCAATGATTTGTATAGACATGAGTCTCATGTTGAAAAATCGAAAAGTTTCAAAAAATGTTTTTTCTATCGAAAAATGTCAAATTTGATCATTTTTGGCTTATTTATACTTAGTCCAGTCATAAAGGACCTCTTTGTATACATTTTGACTTACTTGGATCAGAATTTCAATGATTTGTATAGACATGACTCTCATGTGGAAAAATCGAAAATTTTCAAAAAATGTTTTTTTCTATCGAAAAATGTCAAATTTGATCATTTTTGGCTTATTTATACTTAGTCCAGTCATAAACGACCTCTATGTATACATTTTGACTTACTTAGATCAAAATTTCAATGATTTGTATAGTCATGACTCTCATGTTGTAAAATCGAAAATTTTCAAAAAATGTTTTTTCTATCGAAAAATGTCAAATTTGATCATTTTTGGCTTATTTATACTTAGTCCAGTCATAAACGACCTCTATGTATACATTTTGACTTACTTGGATCAAAATTTCAATGATTTGTTTAGTCATGACATTCTAGTTATAAAATCGGAAATTTTCAAAAAAGGTTATTTCTATCGAAAAATGTCAAATTTGATCATTTTTTTCTTATTTATACTTAGTCCAGTCATAAAGGACCTCTATGTATACTTTTTGACTTACTTGGATCAAAATTTCAATGATTTGTATAGTCATGACTCTCATGTGGAAAAATCGAAAATTTTCAAAAAATGTTTTTTCTATCGAAAAATGTCAAATTTGATCATTTTTGGCTTATTTATACTTAGTCCAGTCATAAACGTCCTCTATGTATACATTTAGACTAACTTGGATCAAAATTTCAATGATTTGTATAGTCATGACTCTCATGTTGAAAAATCGAAAATTTTCAAAAAATGTTTTTTCTATCGAAAAATGTCAAATTTGATCATTTTTGGCTTATTTATACTTAGTCCAGTCATAAACGACCTCTATGGATACATTTTGACTTACTTGGATCAAAATTTCAATGATTTGTATAGTCATGACATTCTAGTTGTAAAATCGGAAATTTTCAAAAAATGTTTTTTCTATCGAAAAATGTCAAATTTGATCATTTTTGGCTTATTTATACTTAGTCCAGTCATAAAGGACCTCTATGTATATACATTTTGACTTACTTGGATCAAAATTTCAATGATTTGTATAGTCATGACATTCTAGTTGTAAAATCGGAAATTTTCAAGAAATGTTTTTTCTATCGAAAAATGTCAAATTTGATCATTTTTGGCTTATTTATACTTAGTCCAGTCATAAAGGACCTCTATGTATACATTTTGACTTACTTGGATCAAAATTTCAATGATTTGTACAGTCATGACATTCTAGTTGTAAAATCGGAAATTTTCAAAAAATGTTTTTTCTATCGAAAAATGTCAAATTTGATCATTTTTGGCTTATTTATACTTAGTCCAGTCATAAAGGACCTCTATGTATACATTTTGACTTACTTGGATCAAAATTTCAATGATTTGTACAGTCATGACATTCTAGTTGTAAAATCGGAAATTTTCAAAAAATGTTTTTTTCTATCGAAAAATGTCAAATTTGATCATTTTTGGCTTATTTATACTTAGTCCAGTCATTAAGGACCTCTTTGTATACATTTTGACTTACTTGGATCAAAATTTCAATGATTTGTATAGTCATGACATTCTAGTTGTAAAATCGAAAATTTTCAAAAAATGTTTCTTCTATCGAAAAATGTCAAATTTGATCATTTTTGGCTTATTTATACTTAGTCCAGTCATAAAAGACCTCTATGTATACATTTCGACTTACTTGGATCAAAATTTCAATGATTTGTATAGTCATGACATTCTAGTTGTAAAATCGAAAATTTTCAAAAAATGTTTTTTCTATCGAAAAATGTCAAATTTGATCATTTTTGGCTTATTTATACTTAGTCCAGTCATAAACGTATACATTGTATACATTTTGACTTACTTGGATCAAAATTTCAATGATTTGTATAGTCATGACATTCTAGTTGTAAAATCGGAAATTTTCAAAAAATGTTTTTTCTATCGAAAAATGTCAAATTTGATCATTTTTGGCTTATTTATACTTAGTCCAGTCATAAAGGACCTCTATGTATACATTTTGACTTACTTGGATCAAAATATCAATGATTTGTATAGTCATGACTCTCATGTTGTAAAATCGAAAAGTTTCAAAAAATGTTTTTTCTATCGAAAAATGTCAAATTTGATCATTTTTGGCTTATTTATACTTAGTCCAGTCATAAAGGACCTCTATGTATACATTTTGACTTACTTGGTGCAGAATTTCAATGATTTGTATAGACATGACTCTCATGTGGAAAAATCGAAAATTTTCAAAAAATGTTTTTTCTATCGAAAAATGTCAAATTTGATCATTTTTGGCTTATTTATACTTAGTCCAGTCATAAAGGACCTCTATGTATACATTTTGACTTACTTGGATCAAAATTTCAATGATTTGTATAGTCATGACATTCTAGTTGTAAAATCGAAAATTTTCAAAAAATGTTTTTTCTATCGAAAAATGTCAAATTTGATCATTTTTGGCATATTTATACTTAGTCCAGTCATAAAGGACCTCTATGTATACATTTTGACTTACTTGGATCAAAATTTCAATGATTTGTATAGACATGACTCTCATGTGGAAAAATCGAAAATTTTCAAAAAATGTTTTTTCTATCGAAAAATGTCAAATTTGATCATTTTTGGCTTATTTATATTTAGTCCAGTCATAAAGGACCTCTGTGTATACATTTTGACTTACTTGGATCAAAATTTCAATGATTTGTATAGTCATGACATTCTAGTTGTAAAATCGGAAATTTTCAAAAAATGTTTTTTCTATCGAAAAATGTCAAATTTGATCATTTTTGGCTTATTTATACTTAGTCCAGTCATAAAGGACCTCTATGTATACATTTTGACTTACTTGGATCAAAATTTCAATGATTTGTATAGTCATGACTCTCATGTGGAAAATCGAAAATTTTCAAAAAATGTTTTTTCTATCGAAAAATGTCAAATTTGATCATTTTTGGCTTATTTATACTTAGTCCAGTCATAAAGGACCTCTATGTATACATTTTGACTTACTTGGATCAAAATTTCAATGATTTGTATAGTCATGACATTCTAGTTGTAAAATCGGAAATTTTCAAAAAATGTTTTTTCTATCGAAAAATGTCAAATTTGATCATTTTTGGCTTATTTATACTTAGTCCAGTCATAAAGGACCTCTATGTATACATTTTGACTTACTTGGATCAAAATTTCAATGATTTGTACAGTCATGACATTCTAGTTGTAAAATCGGAAATTTTCAAAAAATGTTTTTTCTATCGAAAAATGTCAAATTTGATCATTTTTGGCTTATTTATACTTAGTCCAGTCATAAAGGACCTCTATGTATACATTTTGACTTACTTGGATCAAAATTTCAATGATTTGTATAGTCATGACATTCTAGTTGTAAAATCGAAAATTTTCAAAAAATGTTTTTTCTTTCGAAAAATGTCAAATTTGATCATTTTTGGCATATTTATACTTAGTCCAGTCATAAAGGACCTCTATGTATACATTTTGACTTACTTGGATCAAAATTTCAATGATTTGTATAGACATGACTCTCATGTGGAAAAATCGAAAATTTTCAAAAAATGTTTTTTCTATCGAAAAATGTCAAATTTGATCATTTTTGGCTTATTTATACTTAGTCCAGTCATAAAGGACCTCTATGTATACATTTTGACTTACTTGGATCAAAATATCAATGATTTGTATAGTCATGACTCTCATGTTGTAAAATCGTAAATTTTCAAAAAATGATTTTTCTATCGAAAAATGTCAAATTTGATCATTTTTGGCTTATTTATACTTAGTCCAGTCATAAAGGACCTCTATGTATACATTTTGACTTACTTGGATCAAAATTTCAATGATTTGTATAGTCATGACATTCTAGTTGTAAAATCGGAAATTTTCAAAAAATGTTTTTTCTATCGAAAAATGTCAAATTTGATCATTTTTGGCTTATTTATACTTAGTCCAGTCATAAAGGACCTCTATGTATACATTTTGACTTACTTGGATCAAAATTTCAATGATTTGTACAGTCATGACATTCTAGTTGTAAGATCGGAAATTTTCAAAAAATGTTTTTTTCTATCGAAAAATGTCAAATTTGATCATTTTTGGCTTATTTATACTTAGTCCAGTCATAAAGGACCTCTATGTATACATTTTGACTTACTTGGATCAAAATTTCAATGATTTGTACAGTCATGACATTCTAGTTGTAAAATCGGAAATTTTCAAAAAATGTTTTTTCTATCGAAAAATGTCAAATTTTATCATTTTTGGCTTATTTATACTTAGTCCAGTCATAAAGGACCTCTATGTATACATTTTGACTTACTTGGATCAAAATTTCAATGATTTGTATAGTCATGACATTCTAGTTGTAAAATCGAAAATTTTCAAAAAATGTTTTTTTCTATCGAAAAATGTCAAATTTGATCATTTTTGGCATATTTATACTTAGTCCAGTCATAAAGGACCTCTATGTATACATTTTGACTTACTTGGATCAAAATTTCAATGATTTGTATAGACATGACTCTCATGAGGAAAAATCGAAAATTTTCAAAAAATGTTTTTTCTATCGAAAAGTGTCAAATTTGATCATTGTTGGCTTATTTATACTTAGTCTAGTCATAAAGGGCCTCTATGTATACAATTTGACTTACTTGGATCAGAATTTCAATGATTTGTATAGACATGACTCTCATGTGGAAAAATCGAAAATTTTCAAAAAATGTTTCTTCTATCGAAAAATGTCAAATTTGATCATTTTTGGCTTATTTATACTTAGTCCAGTCATAAAAGACCTCTATGTATACATTTCGACTTACTTGGATCAAAATTTCAATGATTTGTATAGTCATGACATTCTAGTTGTAAAATCGAAAATTTTCAAAAAATGTTTTTTCTATCGAAAAATGTCAAATTTGATCATTTTTGGCTTATTTATACTTAGTCCAGTCATAAAGGACCTCTATGTATACAATTTGACTCTCTTGGATCATAATTTCAATGATTTGTATAGACATGACTCTCATGTGGAAAAATCGAAAATTTTTAAAAAATGTTTTTTCTATCGAAAAATGTCAAATTTGATCATTTTTGGCTTATTTATACTTAGTCCAGTCATAAAGGACCTCTATGTATACATTTTGACTTACTTGGATCAAAATATCAATGATTTGTATAGTCATGACTCTCATGTTGTAAAATCGAAAAGTTTCAAAAAATGTTTTTTCTATCGAAAAATGTCAAATTTGATCATTTTTGGCTTATTTATACTTAGTCCAGTCATAAAGGACCTCTATGTATACATTTTGACTTACTTGGATCAGAATTTCAATGATTTGTATAGACATGACTCTCATGTGGAAAAATCGAAAATTTTCAAAAAATGTTTTTTTCTATCGAAAAATGTCAAATTTGATCATTTTTGGCTTATTTATACTTAGTCCAGTCATAAAGGACCTCTATGTATACATTTTGACTTACTTGGATCAAAATTTCAATGATTTGTATAGTCATGACATTCTAGTTGTAAAATCGAAAATTTTCAAAAAATGTTTTTTCTATCGAAAAATGTCAAATTTGATCATTTTTGGCATATTTATACTTAGTCCAGTCATAAAGGACCTCTATGTATACATTTTGACTTACTTGGATCAAAATTTCAATGATTTGTATAGACATGACTCTCATGTGGAAAAATCGAAAATTTTCAAAAAATGTTTTTTCTATCGAAAAATGTCAAATTTGATCATTTTTGGCTTATTTATATTTAGTCCAGTCATAAAGGACCTCTGTGTATACATTTTGACTTACTTGGATCAAAATTTCAATGATTTGTATAGTCATGACATTCTAGTTGTAAAATCGGAAATTTTCAAAAAATGTTTTTTCTATCGAAAAATGTCAAATTTGATCATTTTTGGCTTATTTATACTTAGTCCAGTCATAAAGGACCTCTATGTATACATTTTGACTTACTTGGATCAAAATTTCAATGATTTGTATAGTCATGACTCTCATGTGGAAAATCGAAAATTTTCAAAAAATGTTTTTTCTATCGAAAAATGTCAAATTTGATCATTTTTGGCTTATTTATACTTAGTCCAGTCATAAAGGACCTCTATGTATACATTTTGACTTACTTGGATCAAAATTTCAATGATTTGTATAGTCATGACATTCTAGTTGTAAAATCGGAAATTTTCAATAAATGTTTTTTCTATCGAAAAATGTCAAATTTGATCATTTTTGGCTTATTTATACTTAGTACAGTCATAAAGGACCTCTATGTATACATTTTGACTTACTTGGATCAAAATTTCAATGATTTGTACAGTCATGACATTCTAGTTGTAAAATCGGAAATTTTCAAAAAATGTTTTTTTCTATCGAAAAATGTCAAATTTGATCATTTTTGGCTTATTTATACTTAGTCCAGTCATAAAGGACCTCTATGTATACATTTTGACTTACTTGGATCAAAATTTCAATGATTTGTATAGTCATGACATTCTAGTTGTAAAATCGAAAATTTTCAAAAAATGTTTTTTTCTTTCGAAAAATGTCAAATTTGATCATTTTTGGCATATTTATACTTAGTCCAGTCATAAAGGACCTCTATGTATACATTTTGACTTACTTGGATCAAAATTTCAATGATTTGTATAGACATGACTCTCATGTGGAAAAATCGAAAATTTTCAAAAAATGTTTTTTTCTATCGAAAAATGTCAAATTTGATCATTTTTGGCTTATTTATACTTAGTCCAGTCAAAAAGGACCTCTATGTATACATTTTGACTTACTTGGATCAAAATATCAATGATTTGTATAGTCATGACTCTCATGTTGTAAAATCGTAAATTTTCAAAAAATGTTTTTTCTATCGAAATATGTCAAATTTGATCATTTTTGGCTTATTTATACTTAGTCCAGTCATAAAAGTCCTCTATGTATACATTTTGACTTACTTGGATCAAAATTTCAATGATTTGTATAGTCATGAGTCTCATGTTGAAAAATCGAAAATTTTCAAAAAATGTTTTTTCTATCGAAAAATGTCAAATTTGATCATTTTTGGCTTATTTATACTTAGTCCAGTCAAAAACGACCTCTATTTATACATTTTGACTTACTTGGATCAAAATTATAATGATTTGTATAGTCATGACATTCTAGTTGTAAAATCGGAAATTTTCAAAAAATGTTTTTTCTATCGAAAAATGTCAAATTTGATGATTTTTGGCTTATTTATACTTAGTCCAGTCATAAAGGACCTCTATGTATACATTTTGACTTACTTGGATCAAAATTTCAATGATTTGTAAAGTCATGAGTCTCATGTTGAAAAATCGAAAATTTTCAAAAAATGTTTTTTTCTATCGAAAAATGTCAAATTTGATCATTTTTGGCTTATTTATACTTAGTCCAGTCATAAACGACCTCTATGTATACATTAAGACTTACTTGGATCAAAATTTCAATGATTTGTACAGTCATGACTCTCATGTTGAAAAATCGAAAATTTTCAAAAAATGTTTTTTCTATCGAAAAATGTCAAATTTGATCATTTTTGGCTTATTTATACTGAGTCCAGTCATAAAGGACCTCTATGTATACATTTTGACTTACTTGGATCAAAATTTCAATGATTTGTATAGTCATGACTCTCATGTTGTAAAATCGAAAATTTTCAAAAAATGTTTTTTCTATCGAAAAATGTCAAATTTGATCATTTTTGGCTTATTTATACTTAGTCCAGTCATAAAAGACCTCTATGTATACATTTCGACTTACTTGGATCAAAATTTCAATGATTTGTATAGTCATGACATTCTAGTTGTAAAATCGAAAATTTTCAAAAAATGTTTTTTTCTATCGAAAAATGTCAAATTTGATCATTTTTGGCTTATTTATACTTAGTCCAGTCATAAAGGACCTCTATGTATACAATTTGACTCTCTTGGATCATAATTTCAATGATTTGTATAGACATGACTCTCATGTGGAAAAATCGAAAATTTTAAAAAAATGTTTTTTCTATCGAAAAATGTCAAATTTGATCATTTTTGGCTTATTTATACTTAGTCCAGTCATAAAGGACCTCTATGTATACATTTTGACTTACTTGGATCAAAATATCAATGATTTGTATAGTCATGACTCTCATGTTGTAAAATCGAAAAGTTTCAAAAAATGTTTTTTTCTATCGAAAAATGTCAAATTTGATCATTTTTGGCTTATTTATACTTAGTCCAGTCATAAAGGACCTCTATGTATACATTTTGACTTACTTGGATCAGAATTTCAATGATTTGTATAGACATGACTCTCATGTGGAAAAATCGAAAATTTTCAAAAAATGTTTTTTCTATCGAAAAATGTCAAATTTGATCATTTTTGGCTTATTTATACTTAGTCCAGTCATAAAGGACCTCTATGTATACATTTTGACTTACTTGGATCAAAATTTCAATGATTTGTATAGTCATGACATTCTAGTTGTAAAATCGAAAATTTTCAAAAAATGTTTTTTTTCTATCGAAAAATGTCAAATTTGATCATTTTTGGCATATTTATACTTAGTCCAGTCATAAAGGACCTCTATGTATACATTTTGACTTACTTGGATCAAAATTTCAATGATTTGTATAGACATGACTCTCATGTGGAAAAATCGAAAATTTTCAAAAAATGTTTTTTCTATCGAAAAATGTCAAATTTGATCATTTTTGGCTTATTTATATTTAGTCCAGTCATAAAGGACCTCTGTGTATACATTTTGACTTACTTGGATCAAAATTTCAATGATTTGTATAGTCATGACATTCTAGTTGTAAAATCGGAAATTTTCAAAAATGTTTTTTCTATCGAAAAATGTCAAATTTGATCATTTTTGGCTTATTTATACTTAGTCCAGTCATAAAGGACCTCTATGTATACATTTTGACTTACTTGGATCAAAATTTCAATGATTTGTATAGTCATGACTCTCATGTTGTAAAATCGGAAATTTTCGAAAAATGTTTTTTTTATCGAAAAATGTCAAATTTGATCATTTTTGGCTTATTTATACTTAGTCCAGTCATAAAGGACCTCTATGTATACATTTTGACTTACTTGGATCAAAATTTCAATGATTTGTATAGTCATGAGTCTCATGTTGAAAAAATCGAAAATTTTCAAAAAATGTTTTTTTCTATCGAAAAATGTCAAATTTGATCATTTTTGGCTTATTTATACTTAGTCCAGTCAAAAACGACCTCTATTTATACATTTTGACTTACTTGGATCAAAATTATAATGATTTGTATAGTCATGACATTCTAGTTGTAAAATCGGAAATTTTCAAAAAATGTTTTTTCTATCGAAAAATGTCAAATTTGATGATTTTTGGCTAATTTATACTTAGTCCAGTCATAAAGGACCTCTATGTATACATTTTGACTTACTTGGATCAAAATTTCAATGATTTGTAAAGTCATGAGTCTCATGTTGAAAAATCGAAAATTTTCAAAAAATGTTTTTTCTATCGAAAAATGTCAAATTTGATCATTTTTGGCTTATTTATACTTAGTCCAGTCATAAACGACCTCTATGTATACATTAAGACTTACTTGGATCAAAATTTCAATGATTTGTACAGTCATGACTCTCATGTTGAAAAATCGAAAATTTTCAAAAAATGTTTTTTTCTATCGAAAAATGTCAAATTTGATCATTTTTGGCTTATTTATACTGAGTCCAGTCATAAAGGACCTCTATGTATACATTTTGACTTACTTGGATCAAAATTTCAATGATTTGTATAGTCATGACTCTCATGTTGTAAAATCGAAAATTTTCAAAAAATGTTTTTTCTATCGAAAAATGTCAAATTTGATCATTTTTGGCTTATTTATACTTAGTCCAGTCATAAAGGACCTCTATGTATACATTTTGACTTACTTGGATCAAAATTTCAATGATTTGTATAGTCATGACATTCTAGTTGTAAAATCGGAAATTTTGAAAAAATGTTTCTTCTATCGAAAAATGTCAAATTTGATCATTTTTGGCTTATTTATACTTAGTGCAATCATAAAGGAACTCTATGTATACATTTTGGCTTACTTGAATCAAAATTTCTATGATTTGTATAGTCATGACTCTCATGTTGCAAAATAGAAAATTTTCAAAAAATGTTTTTTCTATCGAAAAATGTCAAATTTGATCATTTTTGGCTTATTTATACTTAGTCCAGTCATAAACGACCTCTATGTATACATTTTGACTTACTTGGATCAAAATTTCAATGATTTGTATAGTCATGACTCTCATGTTGTAAAATCGGAAATTTTCGAAAAATGTTTTTTTTATCGAAAAATGTCAAATTTGATCATTTTTGGCTTATTTATACTTAGTCCAGTCATAAAGGACCTCTATGTATACATTTTGACTTACTTGGATCAAAATTTCAATGATTTGTATAGTCATGACTCTCATGTTGAAAAATCGGAAATTTTCAAAATATGGTTTTTCTATCGAAAAATGTCAAATTTGATCAATTTCGGCTTATTTATACTTAGTCCAGTCATAAACGACCTCTATGTATACATTTTGACTTACTTGGATCAAAATTTCAATGATTTGTATAGACATGACTCTCATGTGGAAAAATCGAAAATTTTCGAAAAATGTTTTTTTCTATCGAAAAATGTCAAATTTGATCTTTTTTGGTTTATTTATACTGAGTCCAGTCATAAAGGACCTCTATGTATACATTTTGACCTACTTGGATCAAAATTTCAATGATTTGTATAGTCATGACTCTCATGTTGTAAAATCGAAAATTTTCAAAAAATGTTTTTTCTATCGAAAAATGTCAAATTTGATCATTTTTGGCTTATTTATACTTAGTCCAGTCATAATAGACCTCTATGTATACATTTTGACTAACTTGGATCAAAATTTCAATGATTTGTATAGTCATGACATTCTAGTTGTAAAATCGGAAATTTTGAAAAAATGTTTCTTCTATCGAAAAATGTCAAATTTGATCATTTTTGGCTTATTTATACTTAGTCCAGTCATAAAGGACCTCTATGTATACATTTTGACTTACTTGGATCAAAATTTCAATGATTTGTATAGTCATGACTCTCATGTTGTAAAATCGGAAATTTTCGAAAAATGTTTTTTCTATCGAAAAATGTCAAATTTGATCATTTTTGGCTTATTTATACTTAGTCCAGTCATAAAGGACCTCTATGTATACATTTTGAATTTCTTGGATCAAAATTTCAATGATTTGTATAGTCATGACACTCATGTTGAAAAATCGGAAATTTTCAAAATATGTTTTTTCTATCGAAAAATGTCAAATTTGATCATTTTTGGCTCATTTATACTTAGTATAGTCATAAACGACCTCTATGTATACATTTTGACTTACTTGGATCAAAATTTCAATGATTTGTATAGACATGACTCTCATGTGGAAAAATCGAAAGTTTTCAAAAAATGTTTTCTCTATCGAAAAATGTCAAATTTGATCATTTTTGGCTTATTTATACTTAGTCCAGTCATTAAGGACCTCTATGTATACATTTTGACTTACTTGGATCAAAATTTCAATGAATTGTATAGTCATGACATTCTAGTTGTAAAATCGGAAATTTTGAAAAAATGTTTCTTCTATCGAAAAATGTCAAATTTGATCATTTTTGGCTTATTTATACTTAGTGCAGTCATAAAGGAACTCTTTGTATATATTTTGACTTACTTGGATCAAAATTTCAATGATTTGTATAGTCATGACTCTCATGTTGTAAAATCGGAAATTTTCAAAAAATGTTTTTTCTATCGAAAAATGTCAAATTTGATCATTTTTGGCTTATTTATACTTAGTGCAGTCATAAAGGAACTCTTTGTATATATTTTGACTTACTTGGATCAAAATTTCAATGATTTGTATAGTCATGACTCTCATGTTGTAAAATCGGAAATTTTCAAAAAATGTTTTTTCTATCGAAAAATGTCAAATTTGATCATTTTTGGCTTATTTATACTTAGTCCAGTCATAAAGGACCTCTATGTATACATTTTGACTTACTTGGATCAAAATTTCAATGATTTGTATAGTCATGACATTCTAGTTGTAAAATCGGAAATTTTGAAAAAATGTTTCTTCTATCGAAAAATGTCAAATTTGATCATTTTTGGCTTATTTATACTTAGTGCAATCATAAAGGAACTCTATGTATACATTTTGGCTTACTTGAATCAAAATTTCTATGATTTGTATAGTCATGACTCTCATGTTGCAAAATAGAAAATTTTCAAAAAATGTTTTTTCTATCGAAAAATGTCAAATTTGATCATTTTTGGCTTATTTATACTTAGTCCAGTCATAAAGGACCTCTATGTATACATTTTGACTTACTTGGATCAAAATTTCAATGATTTGTATAGTCATGACTCTCATGTTGTAAAATCGGAAATTTTCGAAAAATGTTTTTTTTATCGAAAAATGTCAAATTTGATCATTTTTGGCTTATTTATACTTAGTCCAGTCATAAAGGACCTCTATGTATACATTTTGACTTACTTGGATCAAAATTTCAATGATTTGTATAGTCATGACTCTCATGTTGAAAAATCGGAAATTTTCAAAATATGTTTTTTCTATCGAAAAATGTCAAATTTGATCAATTTCGGCTTATTTATACTTAGTCCAGTCATAAACGACCTCTATGTATACATTTTGACTTACTTGGATCAAAATTTCAATGATTTGTATAGACATGACTCTCATGTGGAAAAATCGAAAATTTTCGAAAAATGTTTTTTCTATCGAAAAATGTCAAATTTGATCTTTTTTGGTTTATTTATACTGAGTCCAGTCATAAAGGACCTCTATGTATACATTTTGACTTACTTGGATCAAAATTTCAATGATTTGTATAGTCATGACTCTCATGTTGTAAAATCGAAAATTTTCAAAAAATGTTTTTTCTATCGAAAAATGTCAAATTTGATCATTTTTGGCTTATTTATACTTAGTCCAGTCATAAAAGACCTCTATGTATACATTTTGACTAACTTGGATCAAAATTTCAATGATTTGTATAGTCATGACATTCTAGTTGTAAAATCGGAAATTTTGAAAAAATGTTTCTTCTATCGAAAAATGTCAAATTTGATCATTTTTGGCTTATTTATACTTAGTCCAGTCATAAAGGACCTCTATGTATACATTTTGACTTACTTGGATCAAAATTTCAATGATTTGTATAGTCATGACTCTCATGTTGTAAAATCGGAAATTTTCGAAAAATGTTTTTTCTATCGAAAAATGTCAAATTTGATCATTTTTGGCTTATTTATACTTAGTCCAGTCATAAAGGACCTCTATGTATACATTTTGAATTTCTTGGATCAAAATTTCAATGATTTGTATAGTCATGACACTCATGTTGAAAAATCGGAAATTTTCAAAATATGTTTTTTCTATCGAAAAATGTCAAATTTGATCATTTTTGGCTCATTTATACTTAGTATAGTCATAAACGACCTCTATGTATACATTTTGACTTACTTGGATCAAAATTTCAATGATTTGTATAGACATGACTCTCATGTGGAAAAATCGAAAGTTTTCAAAAAATGTTTTCTCTATCGAAAAATGTCAAATTTGATCATTTTTGGCTTATTTATACTTAGTCCAGTCATTAAGGACCTCTTTGTATACATTTTGACTTACTTGGATCAAAATTTCAATGAATTGTATAGTCATGACATTCTAGTTGTAAAATCGGAAATTTTGAAAAAATGTTTCTTCTATCGAAAAATGTCAAATTTGATCATTTTTGGCTTATTTATACTTAGTGCAGTCATAAAGGAACTCTTTGTATATATTTTGACTTACTTGGATCAAAATTTCAATGATTTGTATAGTCATGACTCTCATGTTGTAAAATCGGAAATTTTCAAAAAATGTTTTTTCTATCGAAAAATGTCAAATTTGATCATTTTTGGCTTATTTATAATTAGTGCTGTCATAAAGGAACTCTTTGTATATATTTTGACTTACTTGGATCAAAATTTCAATGATTTGTATAGTCATGACTCTCATGTTGTAAAATCGGAAACTTTCAAAAAATGTTTTTTCTATCGAAAAATGTCAAATTTGATCATTTTTGGCTTATTTATACTTAGTCCAGTCATAAAGGACCTCTATGTATACATTTTGACTTACTTGGATCAAAATTTCAATGATTTGTATAGTCATGACATTCTAGTTGTAAAATCGGAAATTTTGAAAAAATGTTTCTTCTATCGAAAAATGTCAAATTTGATCATTTTTGGCTTATTTATACTTAGTGCAATCATAAAGGAACTCTATGTATACATTTTGGCTTACTTGAATCAAAATTTCTATGATTTGTATAGTCATGACTCTCATGTTGCAAAATAGAAAATTTTCAAAAAATGTTTTTTCTATCGAAAAATGTCAAATTTGATCATTTTTGGCTTATTTATACTTAGTCCAGTCATAAAGGACCTCTATGTATACATTTTGACTTACTTGGATCAAAATTTCAATGATTTGTATAGTCATGACTCTCATGTTGTAAAATCGGAAATTTTCGAAAAATGTTTTTTTTTATCGAAAAATGTCAAATTTGATCATTTTTGGCTTATTTATACTTAGTCCAGTCATAAAGGACCTCTATGTATACATTTTGACTTACTTGGATCAAAATTTCAATGATTTGTATAGTCATGACTCTCATGTTGAAAAATCGGAAATTTTCAAAATATGTTTTTTCTATCGAAAAATGTCAAATTTGATCAATTTCGGCTTATTTATACTTAGTCCAGTCATAAACGACCTCTATGTATACATTTTGACTTACTTGGATCAAAATTTCAATGATTTGTATAGACATGACTCTCATGTGGAAAAATCGAAAATTTTCGAAAAATGTTTTTTCTATCGAAAAATGTCAAATTTGATCTTTTTTGGTTTATTTATACTGAGTCCAGTCATAAAGGACCTCTATGTATACATTTTGACTTACTTGGATCAAAATTTCAATGATTTGTATAGTCATGACTCTCATGTTGTAAAATCGAAAATTTTCAAAAAATGTTTTTTCTATCGAAAAATGTCAAATTTGATCATTTTTGGCTTATTTATACTTAGTCCAGTCATAAAAGACCTCTATGTATACATTTTGACTAACTTGGATCAAAATTTCAATGATTTGTATAGTCATGACATTCTAGTTGTAAAATCGGAAATTTTGAAAAAATGTTTCTTCTATCGAAAAATGTCAAATTTGATCATTTTTGGCTTATTTATACTTAGTCCAGTCATAAAGGACCTCTATGTATACATTTTGACTTACTTGGATCAAAATTTCAATGATTTGTATAGTCATGACTCTCATGTTGTAAAATCGGAAATTTTCGAAAAATGTTTTTTCTATCGAAAAATGTCAAATTTGATCATTTTTGGCTTATTTATACTTAGTCCAGTCATAAAGGACCTCTATGTATACATTTTGAATTTCTTGGATCAAAATTTCAATGATTTGTATAGTCATGACACTCATGTTGAAAAATCGGAAATTTTCAAAATATGTTTTTTCTATCGAAAAATGTCAAATTTGATCATTTTTGGCTCATTTATACTTAGTATAGTCATAAACGACCTCTATGTATACATTTTGACTTACTTGGATCAAAATTTCAATGATTTGTATAGACATGACTCTCATGTGGAAAAATCGAAAGTTTTCAAAAAATGTTTTCTCTATCGAAAAATGTCAAATTTGATCATTTTTGGCTTATTTATACTTAGTCCAGTCATTAAGGACCTCTATGTATACATTTTGACTTACTTGGATCAAAATTTCAATGAATTGTATAGTCATGACATTCTAGTTGTAAAATCGGAAATTTTGAAAAAATGTTTCTTCTATCGAAAAATGTCAAATTTGATCATTTTTGGCTTATTTATACTTAGTGCAATCATAAAGGAACTCTATGTATACATTTAGACTTACTTGGATCAAAATTTCAATGATGTGTATAGTCATGAGTCTCATGTTGAAAAATCGAAAATTTTCAAAAAATGTTTTTTCTATCGAAAAATGTCAAATTTGATCATTTTTGGCTAATTTTTATATAGTCCAGTCAAAAACGACCTCTATGTATACATTTTGACTTACTTGGATCAAAATTTCAATGATTTGTATAGTCATGACTCTCATGTTGTAAAATCGGAAATTTTCGAAAAATGTTTTTTCTATCGAAAAATGTCAAATTTGATCATTTTTGGCTTATTTATACTAAGTCCAGTCATAAAGGACCTCTATGTATACATTTTGACTTTCTTGGATCAAAATTTCAATGATTTGTATAGTCATGACTCTCATGTTGAAAAATCGGAAATTTTCAAAATATGTTTTTTTCTATCGAAAAATGTCAAATTTGATCATTTTTGGCTCATTTATACTTAGTCCAGTCATAAACGACCTCTTTGTATACATTTTGACTTATTTGGATCAAAATTTCCATGATTTGAATAGACATGACTCTCATGTGGAAAAATCGAAAGTTTTCAAAAAATGTTTTCTCTATCGAAAAATGTCAAATTTGATCATTTTTGGCTTATTTATACTTAGTCCAGTCATTAAGGACCTCTATGTATACATTTTGACTTACTTGGATCAAAATTTCAATGATTTGTATAGTCATGACATTCTAGTTGTAAAATCGGAAATTTTGAAAAAATGTTTCTTCTATCGAAAAATGTCAAATTTTATCATTTTTGGCTTATTTATACTTAGTGTAGTCATAAAGGAACTCTATGTATATATTTTGACTTACTTGGATCAAAATTTCAATGATTTGTATAGTCATGACTCTCATGTTTTAAAATCGGAAATTTTCAAAAAATGTTTTTTCTATCGAAAAATGTCAAATTTGATCATTTTTGGCTTATTTATACTTAGTCCAGTCATTAAGGACCTCTATGTGTACATTTTGACTTACTTGGATCAAAATTTCAATGATTTGTATAGTCATGACTCTCATGTTGAAAAATCGGAAATTTTCAAAATATGTTTTTTCTATCGAAAAATGTAAAATTTGATCATTTTTGGCTTATTTATACTTAGTCCAGTCATAAACGACCTCTATGTATACATTTTGTCTTACTTGGATCAAAATTTCAAAGATTTGTATATACATGACTCTCATGTGGAAAAATCGAAAATTTTCAAAAAATGTTTTTTCTATCGAAAAATGTCAAATTCGATCATTTTTGGCTTATTTATACTTAGTCCAGTCATAAACGACCTCTTTATATACATTAAGACTTACTTGGATCAAAATTTCAATGATTTGTATAGTCATGAGTCTCATGTTGTAAAATCGAAAATTTTCAAAAAATGTTTTTTCTATCGAAAAATGTCAAATTTGATCATTTTTGGCTAATTTATACTTAGTCCAGTCATAAAAGACCTCTATGTATACATTTTGACTTACTTGGATCAAAATTTCAATGATTTGTATAGTCATGACATTCTAGTTGTAAAATCGGAAATTTTGAAAAAATGTTTCTTCCATCGAAAAATGTCAAATTTGATCATTTTTGGCTTATTTATACTTAGTGCAGTCATAAAGGAACTCTATGTATACATTTTGACTTACTTGGATCAAAATTTCAATGATTTGTATAGTCATGACTCTCATGTTGAAAAATCGAAAATTTTCAAAAAATGTTTTTTCTATCGAAAAATGTCAAATTTGATCATTTTTGGCTTATTTATACTTAGTCCAGTCATAAAGGACCTCTATGTATACATTTTGACTTACTTGGATCAAAATTTCAATGATTTGTATAGTCATGACTCTCATGTTGTAAAATCGGAAATTTTCGAAAAATGTTTTTTCTATCGAAAAATGTCAAATTTGATCATTTTTGGCTTATTTATACTTAGTCCAGTCATAAAGGACCTCTATGTATACATTTTGACTTTCTTGGATCAAAATTTCAATGATTTGTATAGTCATGACTCTCATGTTGAAAAATCGGAAATTTTCAAAATATGTTTTTTCTATCGAAAAATGTCAAATTTGATCATTTTTGGCTCATTTATACTTAGTCCAGTCATAAACGACCTCTATGTATACATTTTGACTTACAAGGATCAAAATTTCAATGATTTGTATAGACATGACTCTCATGTGGAAAAATCGAAAGTTTTCAAAAAATGTTTTCTCTATCGAAAAATGTCAAATTTGATCATTTTTGGCTTATTTATACTTAGTCCAGTCATTAAGGACCTTTATGTATACATTTTGACTTACTTGGATCAAAATTTCAATGATTTGTATAGTCATGACATTCTAGTTGTAAAATCGGAAATTTTGAAAAAATGTTTCTTCTATCGAAAAATGGCAAATTTGATCATTTTTGGCTTATTTATACTTAGTGCAGTCATAAAGGAACTCTATGTATATATTTTGACTTACTTGGATCAAAAGTTCAATGATTTGTATAGTCATGACTCTCATGTTGTAAAATCGGAAATTTTCAAAAAATGTTTTTTTCTATCGAAAAATGTCAAATTTGATCATTTTTGGCTTATTTATACTTAGTCCAGTCATTAAGGACCTCTATGTATACATTTTGACTTACTTGGATCAAAATTTCAATGATTTGTATAGTCATGACTCTCATGTTGAAAAATCGGAAATTTTCAAAATATGTTTTTTCTATCGAAAAATGTCAAATTTGATCATTTTTGGCTTATTTATACTTAGTCCAGTCATAAACGACCTCTATGTATACATTTTGACTTACTTGGATCAAAATTTCAATGATTTGTATAGACATGACTCTCATGTGGAAAAATCGAAAAATTTCAAAAAATGTTTTTTCTATCGAAAAATGTCAAATTTGATCATTTTTGGCTTATTTATACTTAGTCCAGTCATAAAGGACCTCTATGTATACATTTTGACTTACTTGGATCAAAATTTCAATAATTTGTATAGTCATGACATTCTAGTTGTAAAATCGGAAATTTTCAAAAAATGTTTTTTCTATCGAAAAATGCAAATTTGATCATTTTTGGCTTATTTATACGTAGTCCAGTCATAAACGACCTCTATGTATACATTTTGACTTACTTGGATCAAAATTTCAATGATTTGTATAGTCATGACTCTCATGTTGAAAAATCGAAAATTTTCAAAAAATGTTTTTTCTGTCGAAAAATGTCAAATTTGATCATTTTTGGCTTATTTATACTTAGTCCAGTCATAAACGACCTCTATGTATACATTTTGACTTACTTGGATCAAAATTTCAATGATTTGTATGGTCATGACATTCTAGTTGTAAAATCGGAAATTTTCAAAAAATGTTTTTTCGATCGAAAAATGTCAAATTTGATTATTTTGGCTTATTTATACTTATTCCAGTCATAAACGACCTCTATGTATACATTTTGACTTACTTGGATCAAAATTTCAATGATTTGTATAGTCATGAGTCTCATGTTGAAAAATCGAAAATTTTCAAAAAAATGTTTTTTCTATCAAAAAATGTCAAATTTGATCATTTTTATCTTATTTATACTTAGTCCAGTCATAAAGGACCTCTATGTATACATTTTGACTTACTTGGATCAAAATTTCAATGATTTGTATAGACATGAGTCTCATGTTGAAAAATCGAAAATTTTCAAAAAATGTTTTTTCTATCGAAAAATGTCAAATTTGATCATTTTTGGCTTATTAATGCTTAGTCCAGTAATAAAGGACCTCTATGTATACATTTTGACTTACTTGGATCAAAATTTCAATGATTTGTATAGTCATGACATTCTAGTTCTAAAATCGGAAATTTTCAAAAAATGTTTTTTCTATCGAAAAATGTCAAATTTGATCATTTTTGGCTTATTTATACTTTGTCCAGTCATAAACGACCTCTATGTATACATTTTGACTTACTTGGATCAAAATTTCAATGATTTGTATAGTCATGACTCTCATGTTGTAAAATCGGAAATTTTCGAAAAATGTTTTTTCTATCGAAAAATGTCAAATTTGATCATTTTTGGCTTATTTATACTTAGTCCAGTCATAAAGGACCTCTATGTATACATTATGACTTACTTGGATCAAAATTTCAATGATTTGTATAGTCATGAGTCTCATGTTGAAAAATCGAAAATTTTCAAAAAAATGTTTTTTCTATCAAAAAATGTCAAATTTGATCATTTTTGGCTTATTTATACTTAGTCCAGTCATAAAGGACCTCTATGTATACATTTTGACTTACTTGGATCAAAATTTCAATGATTTGTATAGACATGAGTCTCATGTTGAAAAATCGAAAATTTTCAAAAAATGTTTTTTCTATCGAAAAATGTCAAATTTGATCATTTTTGGCTTATTAATACTTAGTCCAGTAATAAAGGACCTCTATGTATACATTTTGACTTACTTGGATCAAAATTTCAATGATTTGTAAAGTCATGAGTCTCATGTTGAAAAATCGAAAATTTTCAAAAAATGTTTTTTCTATCGAAAAATGCCAATTTGATCATTTTTGGCTTATTTATACTTAGTCCAGTCATAAACGACCTCTATGTATACATTTTGACTTACTTGGATCAAAATTTCAATGATTTGTATAGTCATGACTCTCATGTTGTAAAATCGGAAATTTTCGAAAAATGTTTTTTTCTATCGAAAAATGTCAAATTTGATCATTTTTGGCTTATTTATACTTAGTCCAGTCATAAAGGACCTCTATGTATACATTTTGACTCACTTGGATCAAAATTTCAATGATTTGTATAGTCATGACTCTCATGTTGAAAAATCGGAAATTTTCAAAAAATGTTTTTTTCTATCGAAAAATGTCAAATTTGATCATTTTTGGCTTATTTATACTTAGTCCAGTCATAAACGACCTCTATGTATACATTTTGACTTACTTGGATCAAAATTTCAATGATTTTTATAGACATGACTCTCATGGGGAAAAATCGAAAATTTTCAAAAAATGTTTTTTCTATCGAAAAATGTCAAATTTGATCATTTTTGGCTTATTTATACTTAGTCCAGTCATAAAGGACCTCTTTGTATACATTTTGACTTACTTGATCAAAATTTCAATGATTTGTATAGTCATTACATTCTAGTTGTAAAATCGGAAATTTTCAAAAAATGTTTTTTCTATCGAAAAATGTCAAATTTGATCATTTTTGGATTATTTATACTTAGTCCAGTCATAAAGGACCTCTACGTATACATTTTGACTTACTTGGATCAAAATTTCAATGATTTGTATAGTCATGACATTCTAGTTGTACAATCGGAAATTTTCAAAAAATGTTTTTTTCTATCGAAAAATGTCAAATTTGATCATTTTTGGCTTATTTATACTTAGTCCAGTCATTAAGGACCTCTATGTATACATTTAGACTTACTTGGATCAAAATTTGAATGATTTGTATAGTCATGACATTCTAGTTGTAAATTCGGAAATTTTGAAAAAATGTTTCTTCTATCGAAAAATGTCAAATTTGATCATTTTTGGCTTATTTATACTTAGTGCAGTCATAAAGGAACTCTATGTATATATTTCGACTTACTTGGATCAAAATTTCAATGATTCGTATAGTCATGACTCTCATGTTGTAAAATCGGAAATTTTCAAAAAATGTTTTTTCTATCGAAAAATGTCAAATTTGATCATTTTTGGCTTATTTATACTTAGTCCAGTCATTAAGGACCTCTATGTATACATTTTGACTTACTTGGATCAAAATTTCAATGATTTGTATAGTCATGACTCTCATGTTGAAAAATCGGAAATTTTCAAAATATGTTTTTTCTATCGAAAAATGTCAAATTTGATCATTTTTGGCTTATTTATACTTAGTCCAGTCATAAACGACCTCTATGTATACATTTTGACTTACTTGGATCAAAATTTCAATGATTTGTATAGTCATGACTCTCATGTTGTAAAATCGAAAATTTTCAAAAAATGTTTTTTCTATCGAAAAATGTCAAATTTGATCATTTTTGGCTTATTTATACTTGGTCCAGTCATAAAGGACCTCTATGTATACATTTTGACTTACTTGGATCAAAATTTCAATGATTTGTATAGTCATGACATTCTAGTTGTAAAATCGGAAATTTTCAAAAAATGTTTTTTCTATCGAAAAATGTCAAATTTGATCATTTTTGGCTTATTTATACTTAGTCCAGTCATAAAGGACCTTTATGTATACATTTTGACTTACTTGGATCAAAATTTCAATGATTTGTATAGTCATGACATTCTAGTTGTAAAATCGGAAATTTTAAAAAAATGTTTTTTCTATCGAAAAATGTCAAATTTGATCATTTTTGGCTTATTTATACTTAGTCCAGTCATAAACGAGCTCTATGTATACATTTTGACTTACTTGGATCAAAATTTCAATGATTGGTATAGTCATGACTCTCATGTTGAAAAATCGAAAATTTTCAAAAAATGTTTTTTCTATCGAAAAATGTCAAATTTGATCATTTTTGGCTTATTTATACTTAGTCCAGTCATAAACGACCTCTATGTATACATTTTGACTTACTTGGATCAAAATTTCAATGATTTGTATGGTCATGACTCTCATGTTGAAAAATCGAAAATTTTCAAAAAAAGTTTTTTCTATCGAAAAATGTCAAATTTTATCATTTTTGGCTTATTTATACTTAGTCCAGTCATAAACGACCTCTATGTATACATTTTGACTTACTTGGATCAAAATTTCAATGATTTGTATAGTCATGA
Organism: Chrysoperla carnea; assembly: GCF_905475395.1. Classification (NCBI taxonomy): domain Eukaryota; kingdom Metazoa; phylum Arthropoda; class Insecta; order Neuroptera; family Chrysopidae; genus Chrysoperla; species Chrysoperla carnea. Next base: position 26,739 of record NW_025408341.1, read on the forward strand.
CATTCTAGTTGTAAAATCGGAAATTTTCAAAAAATGTTTTTTCTATCGAAAAATGTCAAATTTGATAATTTTTGGCTTATTTATACTTAGTCCAGTCATAAAGGACCTCTATGTATACATTTTGACTTACTTGGATCAAAATTTCAATGATTTGTATAGTCATGACTCTCATGTTGAAAAATCGGAAATTTTCAAAAAATGTTTTTTTCTATCGAAAAATGTCAAATTTGATCATTTTTGGCTTATTTATACTTAGTCCAGTCATAAAGGACCTCTATGTATACATTTTGACTTACTTGGATCAAAATTTCAATGATTTGTATAGTCATGACTCTCATGTTGTAAAATCGGAAATTTTCAAAATATGTTTTTTCTATCGAAAAATGTCAAATTTGATCATTTTTGGCTTATTTATACTTAGTCCAGTCATAAAGGACCCCTATGTATACATTTTGACTTACTTGGATCAAAATTTCAATGATTTGTATAGTCATGACTCTCATGTTGTAAAATCGAAAATTTTCAAAAAATGTTTTTTCTATCGAAAAATGTCAAATTTGATCATTTTTGGCTTATTTATACTTGGTCCAGTCATAAAGGACCTCTATGTATACATTTTGACTTACTTGGATCAAAATTTCAATGATTTGTATAGTCATGAGTCTCATGTTGAAAAATCGAAAATTTTCAAAAAATGTTTTTTCTATCGAAAAATGTCAAATTTGATCATTTTTGGCTTATTTATACTTAGTCCAGTCATAAAGGACCTCTCTGTATACATTTTGACTTACTTGGATCAAAATTTCAATGATTTGTAAAGTCATGAGTCTCATGTTGAAAAATCGAAAATTTTCAAAAAATGTTTTTTCTATCGAAAAATGCCAATTTGATCATTTTTGGCTTATTTATACTTAGTCCAGTCATAAACGACCTCTATGTATACATTTTGACTTACTTGGATCAAAATTTCAATGATTTGTATAGTCATGAGTCTCATGTTGAAAAATCGAAAATTTTCAAAAAATGTTTTTTCTATCGAAAAATGTCAAATTTGATCATTTTTGGCTTATTTATACTTAGTCCAGTCATAAAGGACCTCTATGTATACATTTTGACTTACTTGGATCAAAATTTCAATGATTTGTATAGTCATGAGTCTCATGTTGAAAAATCGAAAATTTTCAAAAAATGTTTTTTCTATCGAAAAATGTCAAATTTGATCATTTTTGGCTTATTTATACTTAGTCCAGTCATAAAGGACCTCTATGTATACATTTTGACTTACTGGGATCAAAATTTCAATGATTTGTAAAGTCATGAGTCTCATGTTGAAAAATCGAAAATTTTCAAAAAATGTTTTTTCTATCGAAAAATGTCAAATTTGATCATTTTTGGCTTATTTATACTTAGTCCAGTCATAAAGGCTATCTATGAATACATTTTGACTTACTTGGATCAAAATTTCAATGATTTGTATAGTCATGACTCTCATGTTGAAAAATTGTAAATTTTAAAAAATGTTTTTTCTATCGAAAAATGTCAAATTTGATCATTTTTGGCTTATTTATACTTAGTCCAGTCATTAAGGACCTCTATGTATACATTTTGACTTACTTGGATCAAAATTTCAATGATTTGTATAGTCATGACATTTTAGTTGAAAAATCGAAAATTTTCAAAAAATTTTTTTTCCATCGAAAAATGTCAAATTTGATCATTTTTGGCTTATTTATACTTAGTCCAGTCATAAAGGACCTCTATGTATACATTTTGACTTACTTGGATCAAAATTTCAATGATTTGTATAGTCATGACTCTCATAATATAAAATCGGAAATTTTCAAAAAATGTTTTTTCTATCGAAAAATGTCAAATTTGATCATTTTTGGCTTATTTATACTTAGTCCAGTCATAAAGGACCTCTATGTATACATTTTGACTTACTTGGATCAAAATTTTAATGATTTGTATAGTCATGACTCTCATGTTGAAAAATCGAAAATTTTCAAAAAATGATTTTTCTATCGAAAAATGTCAAATTTGAACATTTTTGGCTTATTTATACTTAGTCCAGTCATAAAGGACCTCTATGTATACATTTTGACTTACTTGGATCAAAATTTCAATGATTTGTATAGTCATGACATTCTAGTTGTAAAATCGGAAATTTTCAAAAAATGTTATTTCTATCGAAAAATGTCAAATTTGATCTTTTTTTTTTTATTTATACTTAGTCTAGTCATAAACGATCTCTATGTATACATTTTGACTTACTTGGATCAAAATTTCAATGATTTGTATAGTCATGACTCTCATGTTGAGAAATCGAAAATTTTCAAAAAATGTTTTTTCTATCGAAAAATGTCAAATTTGATCATTTTTGGCTTATTTATACTTAGTCCAGTCATAAAGGACCTCTATGTATACATTTTGACTTCCTTGGATCAAAATTTCAATGATTTGTATAGTCATGACATTCTAGTTGTGAAATCGGAAATTTTCAAGAAATGTTTTTTCTATCGAAAAATGTCAAATTTGATCATTTTTGGCTTATTTATACTTAGTCCAGTCATAAAGGACCTCTATGTATACATTTTGACTTACTTGGATCAAAATTTCAATGATTTGTATAGTCATGACATTCTAGTTGAAAAATCGGAAATTTTCAAAAAATGTTTTTTCTATCGAAAAATGTCAAATTTGATCATTTTTGGCTTATTTATACTTAGTCCTGTCATAAAGGACCTCTATGTATACATTTTGACTTACTTGGATCAAAATTTCAATGATTTGTATAGTCATGACATTCTAGTTGTAAAATCGGAAATTTTCAAAAAATGTTTTTTCTATCGAAAAATGTCAAATTTTATCATTTTTGGCTTATTTATACTTAGTCCAGTCATAAACGACCTCTATGTATACATTTTGACTTACTTGGATCAAAATTTCAATGATTTGTATAGTCATGAGTCTCATGTTGAAAAATCGAAAATTTTCAAAAAATGTTTTTCTATCGAAAAATGTCAAATTTGATCATTTTTGGCTTATTTATACTTAGTCCAGTCATAAAGGACCTCTCTGTATACATTATGACTTACTTGGATCAAAATTTCAATGATTTGTAAAGTCATGAGTCTCATGTTGAAAAATCGAAAATTTTCAAAAAATGTTTTTTCTATTGAAAAATGCCAATTTGATCATTTTTGGCTTATTTATACTTAGTCCAGTCATAAACGACCTCTATGTATACATTTTGACTTACTTGGATCAAAATTTCAATGATTTGTATAGTCATGACATTCTAGTTGTAAAATCGGAAATTTTCAAAAAATGTTTTTTCTATCGAAAAATGTCAAATTTGATCATTTTTGGCTTATTTATACTTAGTCCAGTCATAAAGGACCTCTATGTATACATTTTGACTTACTTGGATCAAAATTTCAATGATTTGTATAGTCATGACTCTCATAATAGAAAATCGGAAATTTTCAAAAAATGTTTTTTCTATCGAAAAATGTCAAATTTGATCATTTTTGGCTTATTTATACTTAGTCCAGTCATAAAGGACCTCTATGTATACATTTTGACTTACTTGGATCAAAATTTTAATGATTTGTATAGTCATGACTCTCATGTTGAAAAATCGAAAATTTTCAAAAAATGATTTTTCTATCGAAAAATGTCAAATTTGAACATTTTTGGCTTATTTATACTTAGTCCAGTCATAAAGGACCTCTATGTATACATTTTGACTTACTTGGATCAAAATTTCAATGATTTGTATAGTCATGACATTCTAGTTGTAAAATCGGAAATTTTCAAAAAATGTTATTTCTATCGAAAAATGTCAAATTTGATCTTTTTTTTTTATTTATACTTAGTCTAGTCATAAACGACCTCTATGTATACATTTTGACTTACTTGGATCAAAATTTCAATGATTTGTATAGTCATGACTCTCATGTTGAAAAATCGAAAATTTTCAAAAAATGTTTTTTCTATCGAAAAATGTCAAATTTGATCATTTTTGGCTTATTTATACTTAGTCCAGTCATGAAGGACCTCTATGTATACATTTTGACTTCCTTGGATCAAAATTTCAATGATTTGTATAGTCATGACATTCTAGTTGTGAAATCGGAAATTTTCAAGAAATGTTTTTTCTATCGAAAAATGTCAAATTTGATCATTTTTGGCTTATTTATACTTAGTCCAGTCATAAAGGACCTCTATGTATACATTTTGACTTACTTGGATCAAAATTTCAATGATTTGTATAGTCATGACATTCTAGTTGAAAAATCGGAAATTTTCAAAAAATGTTTTTTCTATCGAAAAATGTCAAATTTGATCATTTTTGGCTTATTTATACTTATTCCAGTCATAAACGACCTCTATGTATACATTTTGACTTACTTTGATCAAAATTTCAATGATTTGTAAAGTCATGAGTCTCATGTTAAAAAATCGAAAATTTTCAGAAAATGTTTTTTCTATCGAAAAATGTCAAATTTGATCATTTTTGGCTTATGTATACTTAGTCCAGTCAGAAAGGCCCTCTATGTATACATTTTGACTTACTTGGATCAAAATTTCAATGATTTGTATAGTCATGACTCTCATGTTGAAAAATCGGAAATTTTCAAAAAATGTTTTTTCTATCGAAAAATGTCAAATTTGATCATTTTTGGCTTATTTATACTTAGTCCAGTCAAAAGGACCTCTATATATACATTTTGACTAACTTGGATCAAAATTTCAATGATTTGTATAGACATGACTCTCATGTTGAAAAATCGAAAATTTTCAAAAAATGTTTTTTCTATCGAAAAATGTCAAATTTGATCATTTTTGGCTTATTTATACTTAGTCCAGTCATAAACGACCTCTATGTATACATTTTGACTTACTTGGATCAAAATTTCAATGATTTGTATAGTCATGACATTCTAGTTGTAAAATCGGAAATTTTCAAAAAATGTTTTTTCTATCGAAAAATGTACAATTTGATCATTTTTGGCTTATGTATACTTAGTCCAGTCAGAAAGGCCCTCTATGTATACATTTTGACTTACTTGGATCAAAATTTCAATGATTTGTATAGTCATGACTCTCATGTTGAAAAATCGGAAATTTTCAAAAAATGTTTTTTCTATCGAAAAATGTCAAATTTGATCATTTTTGGCTTATTTATACTTAGTCCAGTCAAAAGGACCTCTATATATACATTTTGACTAACTTGGATCAAAATTTCAATGATTTGTATAGACATGACTCTCATGTTGAAAAATCGAAAATTTTCAAAAAATGTTTTTTCTATCGAAAAATGTCAAATTTGATCATTTTTGGCTTATTTATACTTAGTCCAGTCATAAACGACCTCTATGTATACATTTTGACTTACTTGGATCAAAATTTCAATGATTTGTATAGTCATGACATTCTAGTTGTAAAATCGGAAATTTTCAAAAAATGTTTTTTCTATCGAAAAATGTCAAATTTGATCATTTTTGGCTTATTTATACTAAGTCCAGTCATAAAGGACCTCTATGTATACATTTTGACTTACTGGGATCAAAATTTCAATGATTTGTAAAGTCATGAGTCTCATATTGAAAAATCGAAAATTTTCAAAAAATGTTTTTTCTATCGAAAAATGTCAAATTTGATCATTTTTGGCTTATTTATACTTAGTCCAGTCATAAAGGACCTCTATGTATACATTTTGACTTACTTGGATCAAAATTTCAATGATTTGTAAAGTCATGAGTCTCATGTTAAAAAATCGAAAATTTTCAGAAAATGTTTTTTCTATCGAAAAATGTCAAATTTGATCATTTTTGGCTTATGTATACTTAGTCCAGTCAGAAAGGCCCTCTATGTATACATTTTGACTTACTTGGATCAAAACTTCAATGATTTGTATAGTCATGACTCGCATGTTGAAAAATCGGAAATTTTCAAAAAATGTTTTTTCTATCGAAAAATGTCAAATTTGATCATTTTTGGCTTATTTATACTTAGTTCAGTCAAAAGGACCTCTATGTATACATTTTGACTAACTTGGATCAAAATTTCAATGATTTGTATAGACATGACTCTCATGTTGAAAAATCGAAAATTTTCAAAAAATGTTTTTTCTATCGAAAAATGTCAAATTTGATCATTTTTGGCTTATTTATACTTAGTCCAGTCATAAAGGACCTCTATGTATACATTTTGACTTACTTGGATCAAAATTTCAATGATTTGTAAAGTCATGAGTCTCATGTTGAAAAATCGAAAATTTTCAAAAAATGTTTTTTCTATCGAAAAATGTCAAATTTGATCATTTTTGGCTTATTTATACTTAGTCCAGTCATAAAGGCCCTCTATGAATACATTTTGACTTACTTGGATCAAAATTTCAATGATTTGTATAGTCATGACTCTCATGTTGAAAAATCGGAAATTTTAAAAAATGTTTTTTCTATCGAAAAATGTCAAATTTGATCATTTTTGGCTTATTTATACTTAGTCCAGTCATAAAGGACCTCTATGTATACATTTTGACATACTTGGATCAAAATTTCAATGATTTGTATAGTCATGACATTCTAGTTGAAAAATCGAAAATTTTCAAAAAATGTTTTTTCTATCGAAAAATGTCAAATTTGATCATTTTTGGCTTATTAATACTTAGCCCAGTCATAAAGGACCTCTATGTATACATTTTGACTTACTTGGATCAAAATTTCAATGATTTGTATAGTCATGACTCTCATAATATAAAATCGGAAATTTTCAAAAAATTTTTTTTCTATCGAAAAATGTCAAATTTGATCATTTTTGGCTTATTTATACTTAGTCCAGTCATAAAGTACCTCTACGTATACATTTTGACTTACTTGGATCAAAATTTCAATGATTTGTATAGTCATGACTCTCATGTTGAAAAATCGAAAATTTTCAAAAAACGTTTTTTCTATCGAAAAATGTCAAATTTGATCATTTTTGGCTTATTTATACTTAGTCCAGTCATAAAGGACCTCTATGTATACATTTTGACTTACTTGGATTAAAATTTCAATGATTTGTATAGTCATGACTCTCATGTTGAAAAATCGGAAATTTTCAAAAAATGTTTTTTCTATCGAAAAATGTCAAATTTGATCATTTTTGGCTTATTTATACTTAGTCCAGTCATAAAGGACCTCTATGTATACATTTTGACTTACTTGGACAAAAATTTCAATGATTTGTATAGTCATGACATTCTAGTTGTAAAATCGGAAATTTTCAAAAAATGTTAATTCTATCGAAAAATGTCAAATTTGATCATTTTTTTCTTATTTATACTTAGTCCAGTCATAAAGGACCTCTATGTATACATTTTGACTTACTTGGATCAAAATTTCAATGATTTGTATAGTCATGACTCTCATGTTGAAAAATCGGAAATTTTCAAAAAATGTTTTTTCTATCGAAAAATGTCAAATTTGATCATTTTTGGCTTATTTATACTTAGTCCAGTCATTAAGGACCTCTTTGTATACATTTTGACTTACTTGGATCAAAATTTCAATGATTTGTATAGTCATGACTCTCCTGTTGAAAAATCGGAAATTTTCAAAATATGTTTTTTCTATCGAAAAATGTCAAATTTGATCATTTTTGGCTTATTTATACTTAGTCCAGTCATAAACGACCTCTATGTATACATTTTGACTTACTTGGATCAAAATTTCAATGATTTGTATAGTCATGACATTCTAGTTGTAAAATCGGAAATTTTCAAAAAATGTTACTTCTATCGAAAAATGTCAAATTTGATCATTTTTTTCTTATTTATACTTTGTCTAGTCATAAACGACCTCTATGTATACATTTTGACTTACTTGGATCAAAATTTCAATGATTTGTATAGTCATGACTCTCATGTTGAAAAATCGAAAATTTTCAAAAAACGTTTTTTCTATCGAAAAATGTCAAATTTGATCATTTTTGGCTTATTTATACTTAGTCCAGTCATAAAGGACCTCTATGTATACATTTTGACTTACTTGGATCAAAATTTCAATGATTTGTATATTCATGACTCTCATGTTGAAAAATCGGAAATTTTCAAAAAATGTTTTTTCTATCGAAAAATGTCAAATTTGATAATTTTTGGCTTATTTATACTTATTCCAGTCATAAAGGACCTCTATGTATACATTTTGACTTACTTGGATCAAAATTTCAATGATTTGTAAAGTCATGAGTCTCATGTTGAAAAATCAAAAATTTTCAGAAAATGTTTTTTCTATCGAAAAATGTCAAATTTGATCATTTTTGGCTTATTTATACTTAGTCCAGTCATAAAGGCCCTCTATGTATACATTTTGACTTACTTGGATCCAAATTTCAATGATTTGTATAGTCATGACTCTCATGTTAAAAAATCGGAAATTTTCAAAAAATGTTTTTTCTATCGAAAAATGTCAAATTTGATCATTTTTGGCTTATTTATACTTAGTCCAGTCATAAAGGACCTCTATGTATACATTTTGACTTACTTGGATCAAAATTTCAATGATTTGTATAGACATGACTCTCATGTGGAAAAATCGAAAATTTTCAAAAAATGTTTTTTCTATCGAAAAATGTCAAATTTGATCATTTTTGGCCTATTTATACTTAGTCCAGTCATAAACGACCTCTATGTATACACTTTGACTTACTTGGATCAAAATTTCAATGATTTGTATAGTCATGACATTCTAGTTGTAAAATCGGAAATTTTCAAAAAATGTTATTTCTATCGAAAAATGTCAAATTTGATCATTTTTTTCTTATTTATACTTAGTCTAGTCATAAACGACCTCTTTGTATACATTTTGACTTACTTGGATCAAAATTTCAATGATTTGTATAGTCATGACTCTCATGTTGAAAAATCGAAAATTTTCAAAAAATGTTTTTTCTATCGAAAAATGTCAAATTTGACCATTTTTGGCTTATTTATACTTAGTCCAGTCATAAAGGACCTCTATGTATACATTTTGACTTACTTGGATCAAAATTTCAATGATTTGTATAGTCATGACATTCTAGTTGTAGAATCGGAAATTTTCAAAAAATGTTTGTTCTATCGAAAAATGTCAAATTTGATCATTTTTTGCTTATTTATACTTAGTCCAGTCAAAAAGGACCTCTATGTATACATTTTGACTTACTTGGATCAAAATTTCAATGATTCGTATAGACATGACTCTCATGTGGAAAAATCGAAAATTTTCAAAAAATGTTTTTTCTATCGAAAAATGTCAAATTTGATCATTTTTGGCTTATTTATACTTAGTCCAGTCATAAAGGACCTCTATGTATACATTTTGACTTACTTGGATCAAAATTTCAATGATTTGTAAAGTCATGAGTCTCATGTTGAAAAATCGAAAATTTTCAAAAAATGTTTTTTCTATCGAAAAATGTCAAATTTGATCATTTTTGGCTTATTTATACTTAGTCCAGTCATAAAGGACCTCTATGTATACATTTTGACTTACTTGGATCAAAATTTCAATGATTTGTATAGTCATGACATTCTAGTTGTAAAATCGGAAATTTTCAAAAAAAATTTTTCTATCGAAAAATGTCAAATTTGATCATTTATGGCTTATTTATAAAGTCATAAAGGAACTCTATGTATACATTTTGACTTACTTGGAGCAAAATTTCAATGATTTGTATAGTCATGACATTCTAGTTGTAAAATCGGAAATTTTCAAAAAATGTTACTTCTATCGAAAAATGTCAAATTTGATCATTTTTTTCTTATTTATACTTAGTCTAGTCATAAACGACCTCTATGTATACAATTTGACTTACTGGGATCAAAATTTCAATGATTCGTATAGACATGACTCTAATGTTGAAAAATCGGAAATTTTAAAAAATGTTTTTTCTATCGAAAAATGTCAAATTTGATCATTTTTGGCTTATTTATACTTAGTCCAGTCATAAAGGACCTCTATGTATACATTTTGACATACTTGGATCAAAATTTCAATGATTTGTATAGTCATGACATTCTAGTTGAAAAATCGAAAATTTTCAAAAAATGTTTTTTCTATCGAAAAATGTCAAATTTGATCATTTTTGGCTTATTTATACTTAGCTCAGTCATAAAGGACCTCTATGTATACATTTTGACTTACTTGGATCAAAATTTCAATGATTTGTATAGACATGACTCTCATGTGGAAAAATCGAAAATTTTCAAAAAATGTTTTTTCTATCGAAAAATGTCAAATTTGATCATTTTTGGCCTATTTATACTTAGTCCAGTCATAAACGACCTCTATGTATACACTTTGACTTACTTGGATCAAAATTTCAATGATTTGTATAGTCATGACATTCTAGTTGTAAAATCGGAAATTTTCAAAAAATGTTATTTCTATCGAAAAATGTCAAATTTGATCATTTTTTTCTTATTTATACTTAGTCTAGTCATAAACGACCTCTTTGTATACATTTTGACTTACTTGGATCAAAATTTCAATGATTTGTATAGTCATGACTCTCATGTTGAAAAATCGAAAATTTTCAAAAAATGTTTTTTCTATCGAAAAATGTCAAATTTGACCATTTTTGGCTTATTTATACTTAGTCCAGTCATAAAGGACCTCTATGTATACATTTTGACTTACTTGGATCAAAATTTCAATGATTTGTATAGTCATGACATTCTAGTTGTAGAATCGGAAATTTTCAAAAAATGTTTGTTCTATCGAAAAATGTCAAATTTGATCATTTTTTGCTTATTTATACTTAGTCCAGTCAAAAAGGACCTCTATGTATACATTTTGACTTACTTGGATCAAAATTTCAATGATTCGTATAGACATGACTCTCATGTGGAAAAATCGAAAATTTTCAAAAAATGTTTTTTCTATCGAAAAATGTCAAATTTGATCATTTTTGGCTTATTTATACTTAGTCCAGTCATAAAGGACCTCTATGTATACATTTTGACTTACTTGGATCAAAATTTCAATGATTTGTAAAGTCATGAGTCTCATGTTGAAAAATCGAAAATTTTCAAAAAATATTTTTTCTATCGAAAAATGTCAAATTTGATCAGTTTTGGCTTATTTATACTTAGTCCAGTCATAAAGGACCTCTATGTATACATTTTGACTTACTTGGATCAAAATTTCAATGATTTGTATAGTCATGACATTCTAGTTGTAAAATCGGAAATTTTCAAAAAAAATTTTTCTATCGAAAAATGTCAAATTTGATCATTTATGGCTTATTTATAAAGTCATAAAGGAACTCTATGTATACATTTTGACTTACTTGGAGCAAAATTTCAATGATTTGTATAGTCATGACATTCTAGTTGTAAAATCGGAAATTTTCAAAAAATGTTACTTCTATCGAAAAATGTCAAATTTGATCATTTTTTTCTTATTTATACTTAGTCTAGTCATAAACGACCTCTATGTATACATTTTGACTTACTGGGATCAAAATTTCAATGATTCGTATAGACATGACTCTAATGTTGAAAAATCGGAAATTTTAAAAAATGTTTTTTCTATCGAAAAATGTCAAATTTGATCATTTTTGGCTTATTTATACTTAGTCCAGTCATAAAGGACCTCTATGTATACATTTTGACATACTTGGATCAAAATTTCAATGATTTGTATAGTCATGACATTCTAGTTGAAAAATCGAAAATTTTCAAAAAATGTTTTTTCTATCGAAAAATGTCAAATTTAATCATTTTTGGCTTATTTATACTTAGCCCAGTCATAAAGGACCTCTATGTATACATTTTGACTTACTTGGATCAAAATTTCAATGATTTGTATAGTCATGACTCTCATAATATAAAATCGGAAATTTTCAAAAAATGTTTTTTCTATCGAAAAATGTCAAATTTGATCATTTTTGGCTTATTTATACTTAGTCCAGTCATAAAGTACCTCTACGTATACATTTTGACTTACTTGGATCAAAATTTTAATGATTTGTATAGTCATGACTCTCATGTTGAAAAATCGAAAATTTTCAAAAAATGATTTTTCTATCGAAAAATGTCAAATTTGAACATTTTTGGCTTATTTATACTTAGTCCAGTCATAAAGGACCTCTATGTATACATTTTGACTTACTTGGATCAAAATTTCAATGATTTGTATAGTCATGACATTCTAGTTGTAAAATCGGAAATTTTCAAAAAACGTTTTTTCTATCGAAAAATGTCAAATTTGATCATTTTTAGCTTATTTATACTTAGTCCAGTCAAAAGGACCTCTATATATACATTTTGACTAACTTGGATCAAAATTTCAATGATTTGTATAGACATGACTCTCATGTTGAAAAATCGAAAATTTTCAAAAAATGTTTTTTCTATCGAAAAATGTCAAATTTGATCATTTTTGGCTTATTTATACTTAGTCCAGTCATAAAGGACCTCTATGTATACATTTTGACTTACTGGGATCAAAATTTCAATGATTTGTAAAGTCATGAGTCTCATGTTGAAAAATCGAAAATTTTCAAAAAATGTTTTTTCTATCGAAAAATGTCAAATTTGATCATTTTTGGCTTATTTATACTTAGTCCAGTCATAAAGGACCTCTATGTATACATTTTGACTTACTTGGATCAAAATTTCAATGATTTGTAAAGTCATGAGTCTCATGTTAAAAAATCGAAAATTTTCAGAAAATGTTTTTTCTATCGAAAAATGTCAAATTTGATCATTTTTGGCTTATGTATACTTAGTCCAGTCAGAAAGGCCCTCTATGTATACATTTTGACTTACTTGGATCAAAATTTCAATGATTTGTATAGTCATGACTCGCATGTTGAAAAATCGGAAATTTTCAAAAAATGTTTTTTCTATCGAAAAATGTCAAATTTGATCATTTTTGGCTTATTTATACTTAGTTCAGTCAAAAGGACCTCTATGTATACATTTTGACTAACTTGGATCAAAATTTCAATGATTTGTATAGACATGACTCTCATGTTGAAAAATCGAAAATTTTCAAAAAATGTTTTTTCTATCGAAAAATGTCAAATTTGATCATTTTTGGCTTATTTATACTTAGTCCAGTCATAAAAAACCTCTATGTATACATTTTGACATACTTGGATCAAAATTTCAATGATTTGTATAGTCATGACATTCTAGTTGAAAAATCGAAAATTTTCAAAAAATGTTTTTTTCTATCGAAAAATGTCAAATTTGATCATTTTTGGCTTATTTATACTTAGCCCAGTCATAAAGGACCTCTATGTATACATTTTGACTTACTTGGATCAAAATTTCAATGATTTGTATAGTCATGACTCTCATAATATAAAATCGGAAATTTTCAAAAAATGTTTTTTCTATCGAAAAATGTCAAATTTGATCATTTTTGGCTTATTTATACTTAGTCCAGTCATAAAGTACCTCTACGTATACATTTTGACTTACTTGGATCAAAATTTCAATGATTTGTATAGTCATGACTCTCATGTTGAAAAATCGAAAATTTTCAAAAAACGTTTTTTCTATCGAAAAATGTCAAATTTGATCATTTTTGGCTTATTTATACTTAGTCCAGTCATAAAGGACCTCTATGTATACATTTTGACTTACTTGGATCAAAATTTCAATGATTTGTATATTCATGACTCTCATGTTGAAAAATCGGAAATTTTCAAAAAATGTTTTTTCTATCGAAAAATGTCAAATTTGATCATTTTTGGCCTATTTATACTTATTCCAGTCATAAAGGACCTCTATGTATACATTTTGACTTACTTGGATCAAAATTTTAATGATTTGTATAGTCATGACATTCTAGTGTTAAAATCGGAAATTTTCAAAAAATATTTTTTCTATCGAAAAATGTCAAATTTGATCATTTTTGGCTTATTTATACTTGGTCCAGTCATAAAGGACCTCTATGTATACATTTTGACTTACTTGGATCAAAATTTCAATGATTTGTATAGTCATGACTCTCATGTTGAAAAATCGGAAATTTTCAAAAAATGTTTTTTCTATCGAAAAATGTCAAATTTGATCATTTTTGGCTTATTTATACTTAGTCCAGTCATAAAGGACCTCTATGTATACATTTTGACTTACTTGGACAAAAATTTCAATGATTTGTATAGTCATGACATTCTAGTTGTAAAATCGGAAATTTTCAAAAAATGTTAATTCTATCGAAAAATGTCAAATTTGATCATTTTTGGCTTATTTATACTTAGTCCAGTCATAAAGGACCTCTATGTATACATTTTGACTTACTTGGATCAAAATTTCAATGATTTGTATAGTCATGACAT
>NW_025408342.1:0-20000 GCF_905475395.1 Chrysoperla carnea
CTCCGATTTGGATGAAAATCATTTTCTAGAGTAATTTCAACCTGGAAAATACAAAAATCGTGTTCATTTGACGATTCGATGCTTAGTTTCAACAATATCGGCAAAAATTATACCATAAGGTCGATTTTCTCAGAAACTAATATTCGAATCATCAAATGAATACGAATTTTGTATTTTTTGGCTCAAAATTACCTTTTATACAAAGTTTGAGCGAAATTGGAGACATAAAATTACTTTCGATTTTTCGAATTTTTTCAAAGGGGGGGTCGGCCTCAGAAAATTAAAAAAATCGAGTAAACAGATTCGCTCCGATTTGGATGAAAATCATTTTCTAGAGTAATTTCAACCTGGAAAATACAAAAATCGTGTTCATTTGACGATTCGATGCTTAGTTTCAACAATATCGACAAAAATTATACCATAAGGTCGATTTTCTCAGAAACTAATATTCGAATCATCAAATGAATACGAATTTTTGTATTTTTTGGCTCAAAATTACCTTTTATACAAAGTTTGAGCGAAATTGGAGACATAAAATTACTTTCGATTTTTCGAATTTTTCAAAGGGGGGGTCGGCCTCAGAAAATTAAAAAAATCGAGTAAACAGATTCGCTCCGATTTGGATGAAAATCATTTTCTAGAGTAATTTCAACCTGGAAAATACAAAAATCGTGTTCATTTGACGATTCGATGCTTAGTTTCAACAATATCGGCAAAAATTATACCATAAGGTCGATTTTCTCAGAAACTAATATTCGAATCATCAAATGAATACGAATTTTGTATTTTTTGGCTCAAAATTACCTTTTATACAAAGTTTGAGCGAAATTGGAGACATAAAATTACTTTCGATTTTTCGAATTTTTTCAAAGGGGGGGTCGGCCTCAGAAAATTAAAAAAATCGAGTAAACAGATTCGCTCCGATTTGGATGAAAATCATTTTCTAGAGTAATTTCAACCTGGAAAATACAAAAATCGTGTTCATTTGACGATTCGATGCTTAGTTTCAACAATATCGGCAAAAATTATACCATAAGGTCGATTTTCTCAGAAACTAATATTCGAATCATCAAATGAATACGAATTTTGTATTTTTTGGCTCAAAATTACCTTTTATACAAAGTTTGAGCGAAATTGGAGACATAAAATTACTTTCGATTTTTCGAATTTTTTTCAAAGGGGGGGTCGGCCTCAGAAAATTAAAAAAATCGAGTAAACAGATTCGCTCCGATTTGGATGAAAATCATTTTCTAGAGTAATTTCAACCTGGAAAATACAAAAATCGTGTTCATTTGACGATTCGATGCTTAGTTTCAACAATATCGGCAAAAAATTATACCATAAGGTCGATTTTCTCAGAAACTAATATTCGAATCATCAAATGAATACGAATTTTGTATTTTTTGGCTCAAAATTACCTTTTATACAAAGTTTGAGCGAAATTGGAGACATAAAATTACTTTCGATTTTTCGAATTTTTTCAAAGGGGGGGTCGGCCTCAGAAAATTAAAAAAATCGAGTAAACAGATTCGCTCCGATTTGGATGAAAATCATTTTCTAGAGTAATTTCAACCTGGAAAATACAAAAATCGTGTTCATTTGACGATTCGATGCTTAGTTTCAACAATATCGACAAAAATTATACCATAAGGTCGATTTTCTCAGAAACTAATATTCGAATCATCAAATGAATACGAATTTTGTATTTTTTGGCTCAAAATTACCTTTTATACAAAGTTTGAGCGAAATTGGAGACATAAAATTACTTTCGATTTTTCGAATTTTTTCAAAGGGGGGGTCGGCCTCAGAAAATTAAAAAAATCGAGTAAACAGATTCGCTCCGATTTGGATGAAAATCATTTTCTAGAGTAATTTCAACCTGGAAAATACAAAAATCGTGTTCATTTGACGATTCGATGCTTAGTTTCAACAATATCGGCAAAAATTATACCATAAGGTCGATTTTCTCAGAAACTAATATTCGAATCATCAAATGAATACGAATTTTGTATTTTTTGGCTCAAAATTACCTTTTATACAAAGTTTGAGCGAAATTGGAGACATAAAATTACTTTCGATTTTTCGAATTTTTTCAAAGGGGGGGTCGGCCTCAGAAAATTAAATAAATCGAGTAAACAGATTCGCTCCGATTTGGATGAAAATCATTTTCTAGAGTAATTTCAACCTGGAAAATACAAAAATCGTGTTCATTTGACGATTCGATGCTTAGTTTCAACAATATCGGCAAAAATTATACCATAAGGTCGATTTTCTCAGAAACTAATATTCGAATCATCAAATGAATACGAATTTTGTATTTTTTGGCTCAAAATTACCTTTTATACAAAGTTTGAGCGAAATTGGAGACATAAAATTACTTTCGATTTTTCGAATTTTTTCAAAGGGGGGGTCGGCCTCAGAAAATTAAAAAAATCGAGTAAACAGATTCGCTCCGATTTGGATGAAAATCATTTTCTAGAGTAATTTCAACCTGGAAAATACAAAAAATCGTGTTCATTTGACGATTCGATGCTTAGTTTCAACAATATCGACAAAAATTATACCATAAGGTCGATTTTCTCAGAAACTAATATTCGAATCATCAAATGAATACGAATTTTGTATTTTTGGCTCAAAATTACCTTTTATACAAAGTTTGAGCGAAATTGGAGACATAAAATTACTTTCGATTTTTCGAATTTTTTCAAAGGGGGGGTCGGCCTCAGAAAATTAAAAAAATCGAGTAAACAGATTCGCTCCGATTTGGATGAAAATCATTTTCTAGAGTAATTTCAACCTGGAAAATACAAAAATCGTGTTCATTTGACGATTCGATGCTTAGTTTCAACAATATCGGCAAAAATTATACCATAAGGTCGATTTTCTCAGAAACTAATATTCGAATCATCAAATGAATACGAATTTTGTATTTTTTGGCTCAAAATTACCTTTTATACAAAGTTTGAGCGAAATTGGAGACATAAAATTACTTTCGATTTTTCGAATTTTTTCAAAGGGGGGGTCGGCCTCAGAAAATTAAAAAATCGAGTAAACAGATTCGCTCCGATTTGGATGAAAATCATTTTCTAGAGTAATTTCAACCTGGAAAATACAAAAATCGTGTTCATTTGACGATTCGATGCTTAGTTTCAACAATATCGGCAAAAATTATACCATAAGGTCGATTTTCTCAGAAACTAATATTCGAATCATCAAATGAATACGAATTTTGTATTTTTTGGCTCAAAATTACCTTTTATACAAAGTTTGAGCGAAATTGGAGACATAAAATTACTTTCGATTTTTCGAATTTTTTCAAAGGGGGGGTCGGCCTCAGAAAATTAAAAAAATCGAGTAAACAGATTCGCTCCGATTTGGATGAAAATCATTTTCTAGAGTAATTTCAACCTGGAAAATACAAAAATCGTGTTCATTTGACGATTCGATGCTTAGTTTCAACAATATCGGCAAAAATTATACCATAAGGTCGATTTTCTCAGAAACTAATATTCGAATCATCAAATGAATACGAATTTTGTATTTTTTGGCTCAAAATTACCTTTTATACAAAGTTTGAGCGAAATTGGAGACATAAAATTACTTTCGATTTTTCGAATTTTTTCAAAAGGGGGGGTCGGCCTCAGAAAATTAAAAAAATCGAGTAAACAGATTCGCTCCGATTTGGATGAAAATCATTTTCTAGAGTAATTTCAACCTGGAAAATACAAAAATCGTGTTCATTTGACGATTCGATGCTTAGTTTCAACAATATCGGCAAAAATTATACCATAAGGTCGATTTTCTCAGAAACTAATATTCGAATCATCAAATGAATACGAATTTTGTATTTTTTGGCTCAAAATTACCTTTTATACAAAGTTTGAGCGAAATTGGAGACATAAAATTACTTTCGATTTTTCGAATTTTTTCAAAGGGGGGGTCGGCCTCAGAAAATTAAAAAAATCGAGTAAACAGATTCGCTCCGATTTGGATGAAAATCATTTTCTAGAGTAATTTCAACCTGGAAAATACAAAAATCGTGTTCATTTGACGATTCGATGCTTAGTTTCAACAATATCGGCAAAAATTATACCATAAGGTCGATTTTCTCAGAAACTAATATTCGAATCATCAAATGAATACGAATTTTGTATTTTTTGGCTCAAAATTACCTTTTATACAAAGTTTGAGCGAAATTGGAGACATAAAATTACTTTCGATTTTTCGAATTTTTTCAAAGGGGGGGTCGGCCTCAGAAAATTAAAAAAATCGAGTAAACAGATTCGCTCCGATTTGGATGAAAATCATTTTCTAGAGTAATTTCAACCTGGAAAATACAAAAAATCGTGTTCATTTGACGATTCGATGCTTAGTTTCAACAATATCGGCAAAAATTATACCATAAGGTCGATTTTCTCAGAAACTAATATTCGAATCATCAAATGAATACGAATTTTGTATTTTTTGGCTCAAAATTACCTTTTATACAAAGTTTGAGCGAAATTGGAGACATAAAATTACTTTCGATTTTTCGAATTTTTTCAAAGGGGGGGTCGGCCTCAGAAAATTAAAAAAATCGAGTAAACAGATTCGCTCCGATTTGGATGAAAATCATTTTCTAGAGTAATTTCAACCTGGAAAATACAAAAATCGTGTTCATTTGACGATTCGATGCTTAGTTTCAACAATATCGGCAAAAAATTATACCATAAGGTCGATTTTCTCAGAAACTAATATTCGAATCATCAAATGAATACGAATTTTGTATTTTTTGGCTCAAAATTACCTTTTATACAAAGTTTGAGCGAAATTGGAGACATAAAATTACTTTCGATTTTTTCGAATTTTTTCAAAGGGGGGGTCGGCCTCAGAAAATTAAAAAAATCGAGTAAACAGATTCGCTCCGATTTGGATGAAAATCATTTTCTAGAGTAATTTCAACCTGGAAAATACAAAAATCGTGTTCATTTGACGATTCGATGCTTAGTTTCAACAATATCGGCAAAAATTATACCATAAGGTCGATTTTCTCAGAAACTAATATTCGAATCATCAAATGAATACGAATTTTGTATTTTTTGGCTCAAAATTACCTTTTATACAAAGTTTGAGCGAAATTGGAGACATAAAATTACTTTCGATTTTTCGAATTTTTCAAAGGGGGGGTCGGCCTCAGAAAATTAAAAAAATCGAGTAAACAGATTCGCTCCGATTTGGATGAAAATCATTTTCTAGAGTAATTTCAACCTGGAAAATACAAAAATCGTGTTCATTTGACGATTCGATGCTTAGTTTCAACAATATCGGCAAAAATTATACCATAAGGTCGATTTTCTCAGAAACTAATATTCGAATCATCAAATGAATACGAATTTTGTATTTTTTGGCTCAAAATTACCTTTTATACAAAGTTTGAGCGAAATTGGAGACATAAAATTACTTTCGATTTTTCGAATTTTTTCAAAGGGGGGGTCGGCCTCAGAAAATTAAAAAATCGAGTAAACAGATTCGCTCCGATTTGGATGAAAATCATTTTCTAGAGTAATTTCAACCTGGAAAATACAAAAATCGTGTTCATTTGACGATTCGATGCTTAGTTTCAACAATATCGGCAAAAATTATACCATAAGGTCGATTTTCTCAGAAACTAATATTCGAATCATCAAATGAATACGAATTTTGTATTTTTTGGCTCAAAATTACCTTTTATACAAAGTTTGAGCGAAATTGGAGACATAAAATTACTTTCGATTTTTCGAATTTTTTCAAAGGGGGGGTCGGCCTCAGAAAATTAAAAAAATCGAGTAAACAGATTCGCTCCGATTTGGATGAAAATCATTTTCTAGAGTAATTTCAACCTGGAAAATACAAAAATCGTGTTCATTTGACGATTCGATGCTTAGTTTCAACAATATCGGCAAAAATTATACCATAAGGTCGATTTTCTCAGAAACTAATATTCGAATCATCAAATGAATACGAATTTTGTATTTTTTGGCTCAAAATTACCTTTTATACAAAGTTTGAGCGAAATTGGAGACATAAAATTACTTTCGATTTTTCGAATTTTTTCAAAGGGGGGGTCGGCCTCAGAAAATTAAAAAAATCGAGTAAACAGATTCGCTCCGATTTGGATGAAAATCATTTTCTAGAGTAATTTCAACCTGGAAAATACAAAAATCGTGTTCATTTGACGATTCGATGCTTAGTTTCAACAATATCGGCAAAAATTATACCATAAGGTCGATTTTCTCAGAAACTAATATTCGAATCATCAAATGAATACGAATTTTGTATTTTTTGGCTCAAAATTACCTTTTATACAAAGTTTGAGCGAAATTGGAGACATAAAATTACTTTCGATTTTTCGAATTTTTTCAAAGGGGGGGTCGGCCTCAGAAAATTAAAAAAATCGAGTAAACAGATTCGCTCCGATTTGGATGAAAATCATTTTCTAGAGTAATTTCAACCTGGAAAATACAAAAATCGTGTTCATTTGACGATTCGATGCTTAGTTTCAACAATATCGGCAAAAATTATACCATAAGGTCGATTTTCTCAGAAACTAATATTCGAATCATCAAATGAATACGAATTTTGTATTTTTTGGCTCAAAATTACCTTTTATACAAAGTTTGAGCGAAATTGGAGACATAAAATTACTTTCGATTTTTCGAATTTTTCAAAGGGGGGGTCGGCCTCAGAAAATTAAAAAAATCGAGTAAACAGATTCGCTCCGATTTGGATGAAAATCATTTTCTAGAGTAATTTCAACCTGGAAAATACAAAAATCGTGTTCATTTGACGATTCGATGCTTAGTTTCAACAATATCGACAAAAATTATACCATAAGGTCGATTTTCTCAGAAACTAATATTCGAATCATCAAATGAATACGAATTTTGTATTTTTTGGCTCAAAATTACCTTTTATACAAAGTTTGAGCGAAATTGGAGACATAAAATTACTTTCGATTTTTCGAATTTTTTCAAAGGGGGGGTCGGCCTCAGAAAATTAAAAAAATCGAGTAAACAGATTCGCTCCGATTTGGATGAAAATCATTTTCTAGAGTAATTTCAACCTGGAAAATACAAAAATCGTGTTCATTTGACGATTCGATGCTTAGTTTCAACAATATCGGCAAAAATTATACCATAAGGTCGATTTTCTCAGAAACTAATATTCGAATCATCAAATGAATACGAATTTTGTATTTTTTGGCTCAAAATTACCTTTTATACAAAGTTTGAGCGAAATTGGAGACATAAAATTACTTTCGATTTTTCGAATTTTTTCAAAGGGGGGGTCGGCCTCAGAAAATTAAAAAAATCGAGGAAACAGATTCGCTCCGATTTGGATGAAAATCATTTTCTAGAGTAATTTCAACCTGGAAAATACAAAAATCGTGTTCATTTGACGATTCGATGCTTAGTTTCAACAATATCGGCAAAAATTATACCATAAGGTCGATTTTCTCAGAAACTAATATTCGAATCATCAAATGAATACGAATTTTGTATTTTTTGGCTCAAAATTACCTTTTATACAAAGTTTGAGCGAAATTGGAGACATAAAATTACTTTCGATTTTTCGAATTTTTTCAAAGGGGGGGTCGGCCTCAGAAAATTAAAAAAATCGAGTAAACAGATTCGCTCCGATTTGGATGAAAATCATTTTCTAGAGTAATTTCAACCTGGAAAATACAAAAATCGTGTTCATTTGACGATTCGATGCTTAGTTTCAACAATATCGGCAAAAATTATACCATAAGGTCGATTTTCTCAGAAACTAATATTCGAATCATCAAATGAATACGAATTTTGTATTTTTTGGCTCAAAATTACCTTTTATACAAAGTTTGAGCGAAATTGGAGACATAAAATTACTTTCGATTTTTCGAATTTTTTCAAAGGGGGGGTCGGCCTCAGAAAATTAAAAAAATCGAGTAAACAGATTCGCTCCGATTTGGATGAAAATCATTTTCTAGAGTAATTTCAACCTGGAAAATACAAAAATCGTGTTCATTTGACGATTCGATGCTTAGTTTCAACAATATCGCAAAAATTATACCATAAGGTCGATTTTCTCAGAAACTAATATTCGAATCATCAAATGAATACGAATTTTGTATTTTTTGGCTCAAAATTACCTTTTATACAAAGTTTGAGCGAAATTGGAGACATAAAATTACTTTCGATTTTTCGAATTTTTTCAAAGGGGGGGTCGGCCTCAGAAAATAAATCGAGTAAACAGATTCGCTCCGATTTGGATGAAAATCATTTTCTAGAGTAATTTCAACCTGGAAAATACAAAAATCGTGTTCATTTGACGATTCGATGCTTAGTTTCAACAATATCGACAAAAATTATACCATAAGGTCGATTTTCTCAGAAACTAATATTCGAATCATCAAATGAATACGAATTTTGTATTTTTTGGCTCAAAATTACCTTTTATACAAAGTTTGAGCGAAATTGGAGACATAAAATTACTTTCGATTTTTCGAATTTTTTCAAAGGGGGGGTCGGCCTCAGAAAATTAAAAAAATCGAGTAAACAGATTCGCTCCGATTTGGATGAAAATCATTTTCTAGAGTAATTTCAACCTGGAAAATACAAAAATCGTGTTCATTTGACGATTCGATGCTTAGTTTCAACAATATCGGCAAAAATTATACCATAAGGTCGATTTTCTCAGAAACTAATATTCGAATCATCAAATGAATACGAATTTTGTATTTTTTGGCTCAAAATTACCTTTTATACAAAGTTTGAGCGAAATTGGAGACATAAAATTACTTTCGATTTTTCGAATTTTTTCAAAGGGGGGGTCGGCCTCAGAAAATTAAAAAAATCGAGTAAACAGATTCGCTCCGATTTGGATGAAAATCATTTTCTAGAGTAATTTCAACCTGGAAAATACAAAAATCGTGTTCATTTGACGATTCGATGCTTAGTTTCAACAATATCGGCAAAAATTATACCATAAGGTCGATTTTCTCAGAAACTAATATTCGAATCATCAAATGAATACGAATTTTGTATTTTTTGGCTCAAAATTACCTTTTATACAAAGTTTGAGCGAAATTGGAGACATAAAATTACTTTCGATTTTTCGAATTTTTTCAAAGGGGGGGTCGGCCTCAGAAAATTAAAAAAATCGAGTAAACAGATTCGCTCCGATTTGGATGAAAATCATTTTCTAGAGTAATTTCAACCTGGAAAATACAAAAATCGTGTTCATTTGACGATTCGATGCTTAGTTTCAACAATATCGACAAAAATTATACCATAAGGTCGATTTTCTCAGAAACTAATATTCGAATCATCAAATGAATACGAATTTTGTATTTTTTGGCTCAAAATTACCTTTTATACAAAGTTTGAGCGAAATTGGAGACATAAAATTACTTTCGATTTTTCGAATTTTTTCAAAGGGGGGGTCGGCCTCAGAAAATTAAAAAAATCGAGTAAACAGATTCGCTCCGATTTGGATGAAAATCATTTTCTAGAGTAATTTCAACCTGGAAAATACAAAAATCGTGTTCATTTGACGATTCGATGCTTAGTTTCAACAATATCGGCAAAAATTATACCATAAGGTCGATTTTCTCAGAAACTAATATTCGAATCATCAAATGAATACGAATTTTGTATTTTTGGCTCAAAATTACCTTTTATACAAAGTTTGAGCGAAATTGGAGACATAAAATTACTTTCGATTTTTCGAATTTTTTCAAAGGGGGGGTCGGCCTCAGAAAATTAAAAAAATCGAGTAAACAGATTCGCTCCGATTTGGATGAAAATCATTTTCTAGAGTAATTTCAACCTGGAAAATACAAAAATCGTGTTCATTTGACGATTCGATGCTTAGTTTCAACAATATCGGCAAAAATTATACCATAAGGTCGATTTTCTCAGAAACTAATATTCGAATCATCAAATGAATACGAATTTTGTATTTTTTGGCTCAAAATTACCTTTTATACAAAGTTTGAGCGAAATTGGAGACATAAAATTACTTTCGATTTTTCGAATTTTTTCAAAGGGGGGGTCGGCCTCAGAAAATTAAAAAAATCGAGTAAACAGATTCGCTCCGATTTGGATGAAAATCATTTTCTAGAGTAATTTCAACCTGGAAAATACAAAAATCGTGTTCATTTGACGATTCGATGCTTAGTTTCAACAATATCGGCAAAAATTATACCATAAGGTCGATTTTCTCAGAAACTAATATTCGAATCATCAAATGAATACGAATTTTGTATTTTTTGGCTCAAAATTACCTTTTATACAAAGTTTGAGCGAAATTGGAGACATAAAATTACTTTCGATTTTTCGAATTTTTTCAAAGGGGGGGTCGGCCTCAGAAAATTAAAAAAATCGAGTAAACAGATTCGCTCCGATTTGGATGAAAATCATTTTCTAGAGTAATTTCAACCTGGAAAATACAAAAATCGTGTTCATTTGACGATTCGATGCTTAGTTTCAACAATATCGGCAAAAATTATACCATAAGGTCGATTTTCTCAGAAACTAATATTCGAATCATCAAATGAATACGAATTTTGTATTTTTTGGCTCAAAATTACCTTTTATACAAAGTTTGAGCGAAATTGGAGACATAAAATTACTTTCGATTTTTCGAATTTTTTCAAAGGGGGGGTCGGCCTCAGAAAATTAAAAAAATCGAGTAAACAGATTCGCTCCGATTTGGATGAAAATCATTTTCTAGAGTAATTTCAACCTGGAAAATACAAAAATCGTGTTCATTTGACGATTCGATGCTTAGTTTCAACAATATCGGCAAAAAATTATACCATAAGGTCGATTTTCTCAGAAACTAATATTCGAATCATCAAATGAATACGAATTTTGTATTTTTTGGCTCAAAATTACCTTTTATACAAAGTTTGAGCGAAATTGGAGACATAAAATTACTTTCGATTTTTCGAATTTTTTCAAAGGGGGGGTCGGCCTCAGAAAATTAAAAAAATCGAGTAAACAGATTCGCTCCGATTTGGATGAAAATCATTTTCTAGAGTAATTTCAACCTGGAAAATACAAAAATCGTGTTCATTTGACGATTCGATGCTTAGTTTCAACAATATCGACAAAAATTATACCATAAGGTCGATTTTCTCAGAAACTAATATTCGAATCATCAAATGAATACGAATTTTGTATTTTTTGGCTCAAAATTACCTTTTATACAAAGTTTGAGCGAAATTGGAGACATAAAATTACTTTCGATTTTTCGAATTTTTTCAAAGGGGGGGTCGGCCTCAGAAAATTAAAAAAATCGAGTAAACAGATTCGCTCCGATTTGGATGAAAATCATTTTCTAGAGTAATTTCAACCTGGAAAATACAAAAATCGTGTTCATTTGACGATTCGATGCTTAGTTTCAACAATATCGGCAAAAATTATACCATAAGGTCGATTTTCTCAGAAACTAATATTCGAATCATCAAATGAATACGAATTTTGTATTTTTTGGCTCAAAATTACCTTTTATACAAAGTTTGAGCGAAATTGGAGACATAAAATTACTTTCGATTTTTCGAATTTTTTCAAAGGGGGGGTCGGCCTCAGAAAATTAAAAAAATCGAGTAAACAGATTCGCTCCGATTTGGATGAAAATCATTTTCTAGAGTAATTTCAACCTGGAAAATACAAAAATCGTGTTCATTTGACGATTCGATGCTTAGTTTCAACAATATCGGCAAAAATTATACCATAAGGTCGATTTTCTCAGAAACTAATATTCGAATCATCAAATGAATACGAATTTTGTATTTTTTGGCTCAAAATTACCTTTTATACAAAGTTTGAGCGAAATTGGAGACATAAAATTACTTTCGATTTTTCGAATTTTTTCAAAGGGGGGGTCGGCCTCAGAAAATTAAAAAAATCGAGTAAACAGATTCGCTCCGATTTGGATGAAAATCATTTTCTAGAGTAATTTCAACCTGGAAAATACAAAAATCGTGTTCATTTGACGATTCGATGCTTAGTTTCAACAATATCGGCAAAAATTATACCATAAGGTCGATTTTCTCAGAAACTAATATTCGAATCATCAAATGAATACGAATTTTGTATTTTTTGGCTCAAAATTACCTTTTATACAAAGTTTGAGCGAAATTGGAGACATAAAATTACTTTCGATTTTTCGAATTTTTTCAAAGGGGGGGTCGGCCTCAGAAAATTAAAAAAATCGAGTAAACAGATTCGCTCCGATTTGGATGAAAATCATTTTCTAGAGTAATTTCAACCTGGAAAATACAAAAATCGTGTTCATTTGACGATTCGATGCTTAGTTTCAACAATATCGGCAAAAATTATACCATAAGGTCGATTTTCTCAGAAACTAATATTCGAATCATCAAATGAATACGAATTTTGTATTTTTTGGCTCAAAATTACCTTTTATACAAAGTTTGAGCGAAATTGGAGACATAAAATTACTTTCGATTTTTCGAATTTTTTCAAAGGGGGGGTCGGCCTCAGAAAATTAAAAAAATCGAGTAAACAGATTCGCTCCGATTTGGATGAAAATCATTTTCTAGAGTAATTTCAACCTGGAAAATACAAAAATCGTGTTCATTTGACGATTCGATGCTTAGTTTCAACAATATCGGCAAAAATTATACCATAAGGTCGATTTTCTCAGAAACTAATATTCGAATCATCAAATGAATACGAATTTTGTATTTTTTGGCTCAAAATTACCTTTTATACAAAGTTTGAGCGAAATTGGAGACATAAAATTACTTTCGATTTTTCGAATTTTTTCAAAGGGGGGGTCGGCCTCAGAAAATTAAAAAAATCGAGTAAACAGATTCGCTCCGATTTGGATGAAAATCATTTTCTAGAGTAATTTCAACCTGGAAAATACAAAAATCGTGTTCATTTGACGATTCGATGCTTAGTTTCAACAATATCGGCAAAAATTATACCATAAGGTCGATTTTCTCAGAAACTAATATTCGAATCATCAAATGAATACGAATTTTGTATTTTTTGGCTCAAAATTACCTTTTATACAAAGTTTGAGCGAAATTGGAGACATAAAATTACTTTCGATTTTTCGAATTTTTTCAAAGGGGGGGTCGGCCTCAGAAAATTAAAAAAATCGAGTAAACAGATTCGCTCCGATTTGGATGAAAATCATTTTCTAGAGTAATTTCAACCTGGAAAATACAAAAATCGTGTTCATTTGACGATTCGATGCTTAGTTTCAACAATATCGGCAAAAATTATACCATAAGGTCGATTTTCTCAGAAACTAATATTCGAATCATCAAATGAATACGAATTTTGTATTTTTTGGCTCAAAATTACCTTTTATACAAAGTTTGAGCGAAATTGGAGACATAAAATTACTTTCGATTTTTCGAATTTTTTCAAAGGGGGGGTCGGCCTCAGAAAATTAAAAAAATCGAGTAAACAGATTCGCTCCGATTTGGATGAAAATCATTTTCTAGAGTAATTTCAACCTGGAAAATACAAAAATCGTGTTCATTTGACGATTCGATGCTTAGTTTCAACAATATCGGCAAAAATTATACCATAAGGTCGATTTTCTCAGAAACTAATATTCGAATCATCAAATGAATACGAATTTTGTATTTTTTGGCTCAAAATTACCTTTTATACAAAGTTTGAGCGAAATTGGAGACATAAAATTACTTTCGATTTTTCGAATTTTTTCAAAGGGGGGGTCGGCCTCAGAAAATTAAAAAAATCGAGTAAACAGATTCGCTCCGATTTGGATGAAAATCATTTTCTAGAGTAATTTCAACCTGGAAAATACAAAAATCGTGTTCATTTGACGATTCGATGCTTAGTTTCAACAATATCGGCAAAAATTATACCATAAGGTCGATTTTCTCAGAAACTAATATTCGAATCATCAAATGAATACGAATTTTGTATTTTTTGGCTCAAAATTACCTTTTATACAAAGTTTGAGCGAAATTGGAGACATAAAATTACTTTCGATTTTTCGAATTTTTTCAAAGGGGGGGTCGGCCTCAGAAAATTAAAAAAATCGAGTAAACAGATTCGCTCCGATTTGGATGAAAATCATTTTCTAGAGTAATTTCAACCTGGAAAATACAAAAATCGTGTTCATTTGACGATTCGATGCTTAGTTTCAACAATATCGGCAAAAATTATACCATAAGGTCGATTTTCTCAGAAACTAATATTCGAATCATCAAATGAATACGAATTTTGTATTTTTTGGCTCAAAATTACCTTTTATACAAAGTTTGAGCGAAATTGGAGACATAAAATTACTTTCGATTTTTCGAATTTTTTCAAAGGGGGGGTCGGCCTCAGAAAATTAAAAAAATCGAGTAAACAGATTCGCTCCGATTTGGATGAAAATCATTTTCTAGAGTAATTTCAACCTGGAAAATACAAAAATCGTGTTCATTTGACGATTCGATGCTTAGTTTCAACAATATCGACAAAAATTATACCATAAGGTCGATTTTCTCAGAAACTAATATTCGAATCATCAAATGAATACGAATTTTGTATTTTTTGGCTCAAAATTACCTTTTATACAAAGTTTGAGCGAAATTGGAGACATAAAATTACTTTCGATTTTTCGAATTTTTTCAAAGGGGGGGTCGGCCTCAGAAAATTAAAAAAATCGAGTAAACAGATTCGCTCCGATTTGGATGAAAATCATTTTCTAGAGTAATTTCAACCTGGAAAATACAAAAATCGTGTTCATTTGACGATTCGATGCTTAGTTTCAACAATATCGGCAAAAATTATACCATAAGGTCGATTTTCTCAGAAACTAATATTCGAATCATCAAATGAATACGAATTTTGTATTTTTTGGCTCAAAATTACCTTTTATACAAAGTTTGAGCGAAATTGGAGACATAAAATTACTTTCGATTTTTCGAATTTTTTCAAAGGGGGGGTCGGCCTCAGAAAATTAAAAAAATCGAGTAAACAGATTCGCTCCGATTTGGATGAAAATCATTTTCTAGAGTAATTTCAACCTGGAAAATACAAAAATCGTGTTCATTTGACGATTCGATGCTTAGTTTCAACAATATCGGCAAAAATTATACCATAAGGTCGATTTTCTCAGAAACTAATATTCGAATCATCAAATGAATACGAATTTTGTATTTTTTGGCTCAAAATTACCTTTTATACAAAGTTTGAGCGAAATTGGAGACATAAAATTACTTTCGATTTTTCGAATTTTTTCAAAGGGGGGGTCGGCCTCAGAAAATTAAAAAAATCGAGTAAACAGATTCGCTCCGATTTGGATGAAAATCATTTTCTAGAGTAATTTCAACCTGGAAAATACAAAAATCGTGTTCATTTGACGATTCGATGCTTAGTTTCAACAATATCGGCAAAAATTATACCATAAGGTCGATTTTCTCAGAAACTAATATTCGAATCATCAAATGAATACGAATTTTGTATTTTTTGGCTCAAAATTACCTTTTATACAAAGTTTGAGCGAAATTGGAGACATAAAATTACTTTCGATTTTTCGAATTTTTTCAAAGGGGGGGTCGGCCTCAGAAAATTAAAAAAATCGAGTAAACAGATTCGCTCCGATTTGGATGAAAATCATTTTCTAGAGTAATTTCAACCTGGAAAATACAAAAATCGTGTTCATTTGACGATTCGATGCTTAGTTTCAACAATATCGGCAAAAATTATACCATAAGGTCGATTTTCTCAGAAACTAATATTCGAATCATCAAATGAATACGAATTTTGTATTTTTTGGCTCAAAATTACCTTTTATACAAAGTTTGAGCGAAATTGGAGACATAAAATTACTTTCGATTTTTCGAATTTTTTCAAAGGGGGGGTCGGCCTCAGAAAATTAAAAAAATCGAGTAAACAGATTCGCTCCGATTTGGATGAAAATCATTTTCTAGAGTAATTTCAACCTGGAAAATACAAAAATCGTGTTCATTTGACGATTCGATGCTTAGTTTCAACAATATCGGCAAAAATTATACCATAAGGTCGATTTTCTCAGAAACTAATATTCGAATCATCAAATGAATACGAATTTTGTATTTTTTGGCTCAAAATTACCTTTTATACAAAGTTTGAGCGAAATTGGAGACATAAAATTACTTTCGATTTTTCGAATTTTTTCAAAGGGGGGGTCGGCCTCAGAAAATTAAAAAAATCGAGTAAACAGATTCGCTCCGATTTGGATGAAAATCATTTTCTAGAGTAATTTCAACCTGGAAAATACAAAAATCGTGTTCATTTGACGATTCGATGCTTAGTTTCAACAATATCGGCAAAAATTATACCATAAGGTCGATTTTCTCAGAAACTAATATTCGAATCATCAAATGAATACGAATTTTGTATTTTTTGGCTCAAAATTACCTTTTATACAAAGTTTGAGCGAAATTGGAGACATAAAATTACTTTCGATTTTTCGAATTTTTTCAAAGGGGGGGTCGGCCTCAGAAAATTAAAAAAATCGAGTAAACAGATTCGCTCCGATTTGGATGAAAATCATTTTCTAGAGTAATTTCAACCTGGAAAATACAAAAATCGTGTTCATTTGACGATTCGATGCTTAGTTTCAACAATATCGGCAAAAATTATACCATAAGGTCGATTTTCTCAGAAACTAATATTCGAATCATCAAATGAATACGAATTTTGTATTTTTTGGCTCAAAATTACCTTTTATACAAAGTTTGAGCGAAATTGGAGACATAAAATTACTTTCGATTTTTCGAATTTTTTCAAAGGGGGGGTCGGCCTCAGAAAATTAAAAAAATCGAGTAAACAGATTCGCTCCGATTTGGATGAAAATCATTTTCTAGAGTAATTTCAACCTGGAAAATACAAAAATCGTGTTCATTTGACGATTCGATGCTTAGTTTCAACAATATCGGCAAAAATTATACCATAAGGTCGATTTTCTCAGAAACTAATATTCGAATCATCAAATGAATACGAATTTTGTATTTTTTGGCTCAAAATTACCTTTTATACAAAGTTTGAGCGAAATTGGAGACATAAAATTACTTTCGATTTTTCGAATTTTTTCAAAGGGGGGGTCGGCCTCAGAAAATTAAAAAAATCGAGTAAACAGATTCGCTCCGATTTGGATGAAAATCATTTTCTAGAGTAATTTCAACCTGGAAAATACAAAAATCGTGTTCATTTGACGATTCGATGCTTAGTTTCAACAATATCGGCAAAAATTATACCATAAGGTCGATTTTCTCAGAAACTAATATTCGAATCATCAAATGAATACGAATTTTGTATTTTTTGGCTCAAAATTACCTTTTATACAAAGTTTGAGCGAAATTGGAGACATAAAATTACTTTCGATTTTTCGAATTTTTTCAAAGGGGGGGTCGGCCTCAGAAAATTAAAAAAATCGAGTAAACAGATTCGCTCCGATTTGGATGAAAATCATTTTCTAGAGTAATTTCAACCTGGAAAATACAAAAATCGTGTTCATTTGACGATTCGATGCTTAGTTTCAACAATATCGGCAAAAATTATACCATAAGGTCGATTTTCTCAGAAACTAATATTCGAATCATCAAATGAATACGAATTTTGTATTTTTTGGCTCAAAATTACCTTTTATACAAAGTTTGAGCGAAATTGGAGACATAAAATTACTTTCGATTTTTCGAATTTTTTCAAAGGGGGGGTCGGCCTCAGAAAATTAAAAAAATCGAGTAAACAGATTCGCTCCGATTTGGATGAAAATCATTTTCTAGAGTAATTTCAACCTGGAAAATACAAAAATCGTGTTCATTTGACGATTCGATGCTTAGTTTCAACAATATCGGCAAAAATTATACCATAAGGTCGATTTTCTCAGAAACTAATATTCGAATCATCAAATGAATACGAATTTTGTATTTTTTGGCTCAAAATTACCTTTTATACAAAGTTTGAGCGAAATTGGAGACATAAAATTACTTTCGATTTTTCGAATTTTTTCAAAGGGGGGGTCGGCCTCAGAAAATTAAAAAAATCGAGTAAACAGATTCGCTCCGATTTGGATGAAAATCATTTTCTAGAGTAATTTCAACCTGGAAAATACAAAAATCGTGTTCATTTGACGATTCGATGCTTAGTTTCAACAATATCGACAAAAATTATACCATAAGGTCGATTTTCTCAGAAACTAATATTCGAATCATCAAATGAATACGAATTTTGTATTTTTTGGCTCAAAATTACCTTTTATACAAAGTTTGAGCGAAATTGGAGACATAAAATTACTTTCGATTTTTCGAATTTTTTCAAAGGGGGGGTCGGCCTCAGAAAATTAAAAAAATCGAGTAAACAGATTCGCTCCGATTTGGATGAAAATCATTTTCTAGAGTAATTTCAACCTGGAAAATACAAAAATCGTGTTCATTTGACGATTCGATGCTTAGTTTCAACAATATCGGCAAAAATTATACCATAAGGTCGATTTTCTCAGAAACTAATATTCGAATCATCAAATGAATACGAATTTTGTATTTTTTGGCTCAAAATTACCTTTTATACAAAGTTTGAGCGAAATTGGAGACATAAAATTACTTTCGATTTTTCGAATTTTTTCAAAGGGGGGGTCGGCCTCAGAAAATTAAAAAAATCGAGTAAACAGATTCGCTCCGATTTGGATGAAAATCATTTTCTAGAGTAATTTCAACCTGGAAAATACAAAAATCGTGTTCATTTGACGATTCGATGCTTAGTTTCAACAATATCGGCAAAAATTATACCATAAGGTCGATTTTCTCAGAAACTAATATTCGAATCATCAAATGAATACGAATTTTGTATTTTTTGGCTCAAAATTACCTTTTATACAAAGTTTGAGCGAAATTGGAGACATAAAATTACTTTCGATTTTTCGAATTTTTTCAAAGGGGGGGTCGGCCTCAGAAAATTAAAAAAATCGAGTAAACAGATTCGCTCCGATTTGGATGAAAATCATTTTCTAGAGTAATTTCAACCTGGAAAATACAAAAATCGTGTTCATTTGACGATTCGATGCTTAGTTTCAACAATATCGGCAAAAATTATACCATAAGGTCGATTTTCTCAGAAACTAATATTCGAATCATCAAATGAATACGAATTTTGTATTTTTTGGCTCAAAATTACCTTTTATACAAAGTTTGAGCGAAATTGGAGACATAAAATTACTTTCGATTTTTCGAATTTTTTCAAAGGGGGGGTCGGCCTCAGAAAATTAAAAAAATCGAGTAAACAGATTCGCTCCGATTTGGATGAAAATCATTTTCTAGAGTAATTTCAACCTGGAAAATACAAAAATCGTGTTCATTTGACGATTCGATGCTTAGTTTCAACAATATCGGCAAAAATTATACCATAAGGTCGATTTTCTCAGAAACTAATATTCGAATCATCAAATGAATACGAATTTTGTATTTTTTGGCTCAAAATTACCTTTTATACAAAGTTTGAGCGAAAAATTTCCGGGAAATTCGTGAAAATGGAAATCGTTGGGTTGGGTTGGGTTGGGTTGGGTTGGGTTGGGTTGGGTTGGGTTGGATTGGGTTGGGTTGGGTTGGGTTGGGTTGGGTTGGGTTGGGTTGGGTTTTCAACTTATATTCTCCTAATACAAAGGTTAAAAATTTTCATAATTTTTGGTGAAATTTGTCTTGAAATTGTTACATGTGAAAATGGAAAATTGGCTATATCTCGAAAACGGTTGGTCCTAGGGCAAAAAGGACGAAAATTTTGTGCCACTCCGGAACCTCTTGCTTAGAATGTTTTTCCAAATAACATCGATAAAAAATTTCCGGGAAATTCGTGAAAATGGAAATGGTTGGAAAATTGGCTATATCTCGAAAACGGTTGGTCCTAGGGCAAAAAGGACGAAAATTTTGTGCCACTCCGGAACCTCTTGCTTAGAATGTTTTTCCAAATAACATCGATAAAAAATTTCCGGGAAATTCGTGAAAATGGAAATGGTTGGAA
>NW_025408343.1:0-40040 GCF_905475395.1 Chrysoperla carnea
CTATGTATACATTTTGACTTACTTGGATCAAAATTTCAATGATTTTTATAGTCATGACATTCTAGTTGTAAAATCGGAAATTTTCAAAAAATGTTTTTTCTATCGAAAAATGTCAAATTTGATCATTTTTGGCTTATTTATACTTAGTCCAGTTATAAACGAACTCTATGTATACATTTTGACTTACTTGGATTAAAATTTCAATGATTTGTACAGTCATGACTCTCATGTTGAAAAATCGAAAATTTTCAAAAAATTTTTTTTCTATCGAAAAATGTCAAATTTGATCATTTTTGGCTTTTTTATACTTAGTCCAGTCATTAACGACCTATATGTATACATTTTGACTTAATTGGATCAAAATTTCAACGATTTGTATAGTCATGACATTCTAGTTGAAAAATCGAAAATTTTCAAAAAATGTTTTTTCTATCGAAAAATGTCAAATTTGATCATTTTTAGCTTATTCATACTTAGTCCAGTCATAAAAGACCTATATGTATACATTTTGACTTACTTGGATCAAAATTTCAATGATTTGTATAGTCATTACATTCTAGTTTAAAAATCGAAAATTTTCAAAAAATGTTTTTTCTATCGAAAAATGTCAAATTTGTTCATTTTTGGCTTATTTATACTTAGTCCAGTCATAAAGGACCTATATGTATACATTTCGACTTAATTGGATCAAAATTTCAATGATTTGTATAGCCATGACATTCTAGTTGAAAAATCGAAAATTTTCAAAAAATGTTTTTTCTATCGAAAAATGTCTAATTTGATCATTTTTGGCTTATTCATACTCAGTCCAGTCATAAACGACCTCTAAGTATACATTTTGACTTGGATCAAAATGTATACTGTATACTTAGAGGTCGTACTTAGAGGTCGTTTATGACTGGACTGAGTATGAATAAGCCAAAAATGATCAAATTAGACATTTTTCGATAGAAAAAACATTTTTTGAAAATTTTCGATTTTTCAACTAGAATGTCATGGCTATACAAATCATTGAAATTTTGATCCAATTAAGTCGAAATGTATACATATAGGTCCTTTATGACTGGACTAAGTATAAATAAGCCAAAAATGAACAAATTTGACATTTTTCGATAAAAAAAACATTTTTTGAAAATTTTCGAAACTTGGATCAAAATTTTAATGATTTGTATAGTCATGACTCTCATGTTGAAAAATCGAAAATTTTCAAAAAATGTTTTTTCTATCGAGAAATGTCAAATTTGATCATTTTTGGCTTATTTATACTTAGTCCAGTCGTAAAGGACCTCTTTGTATACATTTTGACTTACTAGGATCAAAATTTCAATGATTTTTATAGTCATGACATTCTAGTTGTAAAATCGGAAATTTTCAAAAAATGTTTTTTCTATCGAAAAATGTCAAATTTGATCATTTTTGGCTTATTTATACTTAGTCCAGTTATAAACGAACTCTATGTATACATTTTGACTTACTTGGATTAAAATTTCAATGATTTGTACAGTCATGACTCTCATGTTGAAAAATCGAAAATTTTCAAAAAATTTTTTTTCTATCGAAAAATGTCAAATTTGATCATTTTTGGCTTTTTTATACTTAGTCCAGTCATTAACGACCTATATGTATACATTTTGACTTAATTGGATCAAAATTTCAACGATTTGTATAGTCATGACATTCTAGTTGAAAAATCGAAAATTTTCAAAAAATGTTTTTTCTATCGAAAAATGTCAAATTTGATCATTTTTGGCTTATTTATGCTTAGTCCAGTCATATAGGACCTCTATGTATACATTTTGACTTACTTAGATCAAAATTTCAATGATTTGTATAGTCATGACATTCAAGTTGAAAAATCGAATATTTTCAAAAAATGTTTATTCTATCGAAAAATGTCAAATTTGATCATTTATGGCTTTTTTATACTTAGTCCAGTCATAAAGGACCTCTGTGTATACATTTTGACTTACTTGATTCAAAATTTCAATGATTTGCATAGTCATGACTCTCATGTTGAAAAATCGAAAATTTTCAAAAAATGTTTTTTCTATCGAGAAATGTCAAATTTGATCATTTTTGGCTTATTTATACTTAGTCCAGTCGTAAAGGACCTCTTTGTATACATTTTGACTTACTTGGATCAAAATTTTAATGATTTGTATAGTCATGACATTCTAGTTGAAAAATCGAAAATTTTCAAAAAATGTCTTTTCTGTAGAAAAATTTCAAATTTGATCATTTTTGGCTTATTTATACTTAGTCCAGTCATAAACGACCTCTATGTATACATTTTGACTTACTTGGATCAAAATTACAATGATTTTTATAGTCATGACATTCTAGTTGTAAAATCGGAAATTTTCAAAAAATGTTTTTTCTATCGAAAAATGTCAAATTTGATCATTTTTGGCTTATTTATACTTAGTCCAGTTATAAACGAACTCTATGTATACATTTTGACTTACTTGGATTAAAATTTCAATGATTTGTACAGTCATGACTCTCATGTTGAAAAATCGAAAATTTTCAAAAAATTTTTTTTCTATCGAAAAATGTCAAATTTGATCATTTTTGGCTTTTTTATACTTAGTCCAGTCATTAACGACCTATATGTATACATTTTGACTTAATTGGATCAAAATTTCAACGATTTGTATAGTCATGACATTCTAGTTGAAAAATCGAAAATTTTCAAAAAATGTTTTTTCTATCGAAAAATGTCAAATTTGATCATTTTTAGCTTATTCATACTTAGTCCAGTCATAAAAGACCTATATGTATACATTTTGACTTACTTGGATCAAAATTTCAATGATTTGTATAGTCATTACATTCTAGTTTAAAAATCGAAAATTTTCAAAAAATGTTTTTTCTATCGAAAAATGTCAAATTTGTTCATTTTTGGCTTATTTATACTTAGTCCAGTCATAAAGGACTTATATGTATACATTTCGACTTAATTGGATCAAAATTTCAATGATTTGTATAGCCATGACCTTCTAGTTGAAAAATCGAAAATTTTCAATAAATGTTTTTTCTATCGAAAAATGTCTAATTTGATCATTTTTGGCTTATTCATACTCAGTCCAGTCATAAACGACCTCTAAGTATACATTTTGACTTGGATCAAAATGTATACTGTATACTTAGAGGTCGTACTTAGAGGTCGTTTATGACTGGACTGAGTATGAATAAGCCAAAAATGATCAAATTAGACATTTTTCGATAGAAAAAACATTTTTTGAAAATTTTCGATTTTTCAACTAGAATGTCATGGCTATACAAATCATTGAAATTTTGATCCAATTAAGTCGAAATGTATACATATAGGTCCTTTATGACTGGACTAAGTATAAATAAGCCAAAAATGAACAAATTTGACATTTTTCGATAGAAAAAACATTTTTTGAAAATTTTCGAAACTTGGATCAAAATTTCAATGATTTGTATAGTCATGACTCTCATGTTGAAAAATCGAAAATTTTCAAAAAATGTTTATTCTATCGAAAAATGTCAAATTTGATCATTTATGGCTTTTTTATACTTAGTCCAGTCATAAAGGACCTCTGTGTATACATTTTGACTTACTTGATTCAAAATTTCAATGATTTGCATAGTCATGACTCTCATGTTGAAAAATCGAAAATTTTCAAAAAATGTTTTTTCTATCGAGAAATGTCAAATTTGATCATTTTTGGCTTATTTATACTTAGTCCAGTCGTAAAGGACCTCTTTGTATACATTTTTACTTACTAGGATCAAAATTTCAATGATTTTTATAGTCATGACATTCTAGTTGTAAAATCGGAAATTTTCAAAAAATGTTTTTTCTATCGAAAAATGTCAAATTTGATCATTTTTGGCTTATTTATACTTAGTCCAGTTATAAACGAACTCTATGTATACATTTTGACTTACTTGGATTAAAATTTCAATGATTTGTACAGTCATGACTCTCATGTTGAAAAATCGAAAATTTTCAAAAAATTTTTTTTCTATCGAAAAATGTCAAATTTGATCATTTTTGGCTTATTTATGCTTAGTCCAGTCATAAAGGACCTCTATGTATACATTTTGACTTACTTAGATCAAAATTTCAATGATTTGTATAGTCATGACATTCAAGTTGAAAAATCGAATATTTTCAAAAAATGTTTATTCTATCGAAAAATGTCAAATTTGATCATTTATGGCTTTTTTATACTTAGTCCAGTCATAAAGGACCTCTGTGTATACATTTTGACTTACTTGATTCAAAATTTCAATGATTTGCATAGTCATGACTCTCATGTTGAAAAATCGAAAATTTTCAAAAAATGTTTTTTCTATCGAGAAATGTCAAATTTGATCATTTTTGGCCTATTTATACTTAGTCCAGTCGTAAAGGACCTCTTTGTATACATTTTGACTTACTTGGATCAAAATTTTAATGATTTGTATAGTCATGACATTCTAGTTGAAAAATCGAAAATTTTCAAAAAATGTCTTTTCTGTAGAAAAATTTCAAATTTGATCATTTTTGGCTTATTTATACTTAGTCCAGTCATAAACGACCTCTATGTATACATTTTGACTTACTTGGATTAAAATTTCAATGATTTGTACAGTCATGACTCTCATGTTGAAAAATCGAAAATTTTCAAAAAATTTTTTTTCTATCGAAAAATGTCAAATTTGATCATTTTTGGCTTTTTTATACTTAGTCCAGTCATTAACGACCTAAATGTATACATTTTGACTTAATTGGATCAAAATTTCAACGATTTGTATAGTCATGACATTCTAGTTGAAAAATCGAAAATTTTCAAAAAATGTTTTTTCTATCGAAAAATGTCAAATTTGATCATTTTTGGCTTATTTATGCATAGTCCAGTCATAAAGGACCTCTATGTATACATTTTGACTTACTTAGATCAAAATTTCAATGATTTGTATAGTCATGACATTCAAGTTGAAAAATCGAATATTTTCAAAAAATGTTTATTCTATCGAAAAATGTCAAATTTGATCATTTATGGCTTTTTTATACTTAGTCCAGTCATAAAGGACCTCTGTGTATACATTTTGACTTACTTGATTCAAAATTTCAATGATTTGCATAGTCATGACTCTTATGTTGAAAAATCGAAAATTTTCAAAAAATGTTTTTTCTATCGAGAAATGTCAAATTTGATCATTTTTGGCTTATTTATACTTGGTCCAGTCGTAAAGGACCTCTTTGTATACATTTTGACTTACTTGGATCAAAATTTTAATGATTTGTATAGTCATGACATTCTAGTTGAAAAATCGAAAATTTCAAATAATGTTTTTTCTATCGAAAAATGTCAAATTTGTTCATTTTTGGCTTATTTATACTTAGTCCAGTCATAAAGGACCTATATGTATACATTTCGACTTAATTGGATCAAAATTTCAATGATTTGTATAGCCATGACATTCTAGTTGAAAAATCGAAAATTTTCAAAAAATGTTTTTTCTATCGAAAAATGTCTAATTTGATCATTTTTGGCTTATTTATACTCAGTCCAGTCATAAACGACCTCTAAGTATACATTTTGACTTACTTGGATCAAAATTTCAATGATTTGTATAGTCATGACTCTCATGTTGAAAAATCGAAAATTTTCAAGAAATGTTTTTTCTGTAGAAAAATGTCAAATTTGATCATTTTTGGCTTATTTATCCTTAGTCCAGTCATAAACGACCTCTATGTATACATTTTGACTTACTTGGATCAAAATTTCAATGATTTGTATAGTCATGACATTCTAGTTGTAAAATCGGAAATTTTCAAAAAATGTTTTTTCTATCGAAAAATGTCAAATTTGATCATTTTTGGCTTATTTATTTTAGTCCAGTCATAAAGGACCTATATGTATACATTTTGACTTAATTGGATCAAAATTTCAATGATTTGTATAGTCATGACATTCTAGTTGAAAAATCGAAAATTTTCAAAAAATGTTTACTCTATCGATAAATGTCAAATTTGATCATTTATGGCTTTTTTATACTTAGTCCAGTCATAAAGGACCTCTGTGTATACATTTTGACTTTCTTGATTCAAAATTTCAATGATTTGCATAGTCATGACTCTCATATTGAAAAATCGAAAATTTTCAAAAAATGTTTTTTCTATCGAGAAATGTCAAATTTGATCATTTTTGGCTTATTTATACTTAGTCCAGTCATAAAGGACCTCTTTGTGTACATTTTGACTTACTTGGATCAAAATTTCAATGATTTGTATAGTCATGACATTCTAGTTGAAAAATCGAAACTTTTCAAAAAATGTTTTTTCTATCGAAAAATGTCAAATTTTATCATTTTTGTCTTATTTATACTTAGTCCAGTCATAAACGACCTCTATGTATACATTTTGACTTACTTGGATCAAAATTTCAATGATTTGTATAGTCATGACATTCTAGTTGAAAAATCGAAAATTTCAAATAATGTTTTTTCTATCGAAAAATGTCAAATTTGATCATTTTTAGCTTATTCATACTTAGTCCAGTCATAAAAGACCTCTATGCATACATTTTGACTTACTTGGATCAAAATTTCAATGATTTGTATAGTCATGACATTCTAGTTGAAAAATCGAAAATTTTCAAAAAATGTTTTTTCTATCGAAAAATGTCAAATTTGATCATTTTTGGCTTATTTATACTTAGTCCAGTCATAAAGGACCTATATGTATACATTTTGACTTACTTGGATCAAAATTTCAATGATTTGTATAGTCATGACATTCTAGTTGAAAAATCGAAAATTTTCAAAAAATGTTTTTTCTATCGAAAAATGTCAAATTTGATCATTTTTGGCTTATTTATTCTTAGTCCAGTCATAAAGGACCTATATGTATAAATTTTGACTTAATTGGATCAAAATTTCAATGATTTGTATAGTCATGACATTCTAGTTGAAAAATCGAAAATTTTCAAAAAATGTTTATTCTATCGAAAAATGTCAAATTTGATCATTTATGGCTTATTTATACTTAGTCCAGTCATAAAGGACCTCTATGTATACATTTTGACTTACTTGATTCAAAATTTCAATGATTTGTATAGTCATGACTCTCATGTTGAAAAATCGAAAATTTTCAAAAAATGTTTTTCTATCGAAAAATGTCAAATTTGATCATTTCTGGCTTATTTATACTTAGTCCAGTCATTAACGACCTCTATGTATACATTTTGACTTACTTGCATCAAAATTTCTATGATTTGTATACACATGACTCTCATGTTGAAAAATCAAAAATTTTCAAAAAATGTTTTTTCTATCGAAAAATGTCTAATTTGATCATTTTTGGCTTATTTATACTTAGTCCAGTCATAAAGGACCTCTATGTATACATTTTGACTTACTTGAATCAAAATTTCAATGATTTGTATAGTCATGACATTTTAGTTGATATATCGAAACTTTTCAAAAAATGTTTTTTCTATCGAAAAATGTCAAATTTGATCATTTTTAACTTATTTATACTTAGTCCAGTCATAAACGACCTATTTCTATAAATTTTGACTTACTTGGATCAAAATTTCAATGATTTGTATAGACATGACATTCTGGTTGAAAAATCGAAAATTTTCAAAAAATGTTTATTCTATCGAAAAATGTCAAATTTGATCCTTTATGGCTTATTTAAACTTAGTCCAGTCATAAAGGACCTCTATGTATACATTTTGACTTTCTTGATTCAAAATTTCAATGATTTGTATAGTCATGACTCTCATGTTGAAAAATCGAAAATTTTCAAAAAATGTTTTTCTATCGAAAAATTTCAAATTTGATCATTTCTGGCTTATTTATACTTAGTCCAGTCATAAACGACCTCTATGTATACATTTTGACTTACTTGGATCAAAATTTTTATGAATTGTATAGTCATGACTCTCATGTTGAAAAATCGAAAATTTTCAAAAAATGTTTTTTCTATCGAAAAATGTCAAATTTGATCATTTTTGACTTATTTATACTTAGTCCAGTCAAAAACGACCTCTTTGTATACATTTTGACTTACTTGGATCAAAATTTTAATGATTTGTATAGACATGACATTCTAGTTGTTAAATCGGAAATTTTCAAAAAATGTTTTTTCTATCGAAAAATGTCAAATTTGATCATTTTTGGCTTATTTATACTTAGTCGAGTCATAAACGACCTCTATGTATACATTTTGACTTACTAAGATCAAAATTTCAATGATTTGTATAGTCATGACTCTCATGTTGAAAAATCGAAAATTTTCAAAAAATGTTTTTTCTATCGAAAAATGTCAAATTTGATCATTTTTGGCTTATTTATACTTAGTCCAGTCATAAACGACCTCTATGTATACATTTTGACTTACTTGGATCAAAATTTCAATGATTTGTATAGTCATGACTCTCATGTTGAAAAATCGAAAATTTTAAAAAAATGTTTTTTCTATCGAAAAATGTCAAATTTGATCATTTTTGACTTATTTATACTTAGTCCAGTCAAAAACGACCTCTTTGTATACATTTTGACTTACTTGGATCAAAATTTTAATGATTTGTATAGACATGACATTCTAGTTGTTAAATCGGAAATTTTCAAAAAATGTTTTTTCTATCGAAAAATGTCAAATTTGATCATTTTTTGCTTATTTATACTTAGTCCCGTCATAAAGGTCCTCTATGTATACATTTAGACTTACTTGAATCAAAATTTCAATGATTTGTATAGTCATGACTCTCATGTTGAAAAATTGAAAATTTTCAAAAAATGTTTTTTCTATCGAAAAATGTCAAACTTGATCATTTTTTGCTTATTTATACTTAGTCCAGTCATAAACGACCTCTATGTATACATTTTGACTTACTTGGATCAAAATTTCAATGATTTGTATAGTCATGACATTCTAGTTGTAAAATCGGAAATTTTCAAAAAATGTTTTTTCTATCGAAAATGTCAAATTTGATCATTTTTGGCTTATTTATACTTACTCCAGTCATAAACGACCTATTTCTATAAATTTTGACTTACTTGGATCAAAATTTCAATGATTTGTATAGACATGACATTCTGGTTGAAAAATCGAAAATTTTCAAAAAATGTTTATTCTATCGAAAAATGTCAAATTTGATCCTTTATGGCTTATTTAAACTTAGTCCAGTCATAAAGGACCTCTATGTATACATTTTGACTTACTTGATTCAAAATTTCAATGATTTGTATAGTCATGACATTCTAGTTGTAAAATCGGAAATTTTCAAAAAATGTTTTTTCTATCGAAAATGTCAAATTTGATCATTTTTGGCTTATTTATACTTACTCCA
The DNA here is from genome assembly GCF_905475395.1 of Chrysoperla carnea. Lineage (NCBI taxonomy): Eukaryota > Metazoa > Arthropoda > Insecta > Neuroptera > Chrysopidae > Chrysoperla > Chrysoperla carnea. The sequence goes on from NW_025408343.1 coordinate 9,321, forward strand.
GTCATAAACGACCTATTTCTATAAATTTTGACTTACTTGGATCAAAATTTCAATGATTTGTATAGACATGACATTCTGGTTGAAAAATCGAAAATTTTCAAAAAATGTTTATTCTATCGAAAAATGTCAAATTTGATCCTTTATGGCTTATTTAAACTTAGTCCAGTCATAAAGGACCTCTATGTATACATTTTGACTTACTTGATTCAAAATTTCAATGATTTGTATAGTCATGACTCTCATGTTGAAAAATCGAAAATTTTCAAAAAATGTTTTTCAATCGAAAAATATCAAATTTGATCATTTCTGGCTTATTTATACTTAGTCCAGTCATAAACGACCTCTATGAATACATTTTGACTTACATGGATCAAAATTTCTATGATTTGTATAGTCATGACTCACATGTTGAAAAATCGAAAATTTTCAAAAAATGTTTTTTCTATCGAAAAATGTCAAATTTGATCATTTTTGGCTTATTTATACTTAGTCCAGTCATAAAGGTCCTCTATGTATACATTTAGACTTACTTGAATCAAAATTTCAATGATTTGTATAGTCATGTCTCTCATGTTGAAAAATTGAAAATTTTCAAAAAATGTTTTTTCTATCGAAAAATGTCAAACTTGATCATTTTTGACTTATTTATCCTTAGCCCAGTCATAAACGACCTCTATGTATACATTTTGACTTACTTGGATCAAAATTTCTATGATTTGTATAGTGATGACATTCTAGTTGAAAAATCGAAAATTTTCAAAAAAAGTTTTTTCTATCGAAAAATGTCAAATTTGATCATTTTTGGCTTATTTATACTTAGTCCAGTCATAAACGACCTCTATGTATACATTTTGACTTACTTGGATCAAAATTTCTATGATTTGTATAGTGATGACATTCTAGTTGTAAAATCGGAAATTTTCAAAAAATGTTTTTTCTATCGAAAATGTCAAATTTGATCATTTTTGGCTTATTTATACTTACTCCAGTCATAAACGACCTATTTCTATAAATTTTGACTTACTTGGATCAAAATTTCAATGATTTGTATAGACATGACATTCTGGTTGAAAAATCGAAAATTTTCAAAAAATGTTTATTCTATCGAAAAATGTCAAATTTGATCCTTTATGGCTTATTTAAACTTAGTCCAGTCATAAAGGACCTCTATGTATACATTTTGACTTACTTGATTCAAAATTTCAATGATTTGTATAGTCATGACTCTCATGTTGAAAAATCGAAAATTTTCCAAAAATGTTTTTTCTATCGAAAAATGTCAAATTTGATCATTTTTGGCTTATTTATGCTTAGTACAGTCATAAACGACCTCTATGTATACATTTTGACTTGCTTGGATCAAAATTTCAATGATTTGTATAGTCATGACTCTCATGTTGAAAAATCGAAAATTTTCCAAAAATGTTTTTTCTATCGAAAAATGTCAAATTTGATCATTTTTGGCTTATTTATACTTAGTCCAGTCATAAAGGTCCTCTATGTATACATTTGGACTTACTTGAATCAAAATTTCAATGATTTGTATAGTCATGACTCTCATGTTGAAAAATTGAAAATTTTCAAAAAATGTTTTTTCTATCGAAAAATGTCAAACTTGATCATTTTTGGCTTATTTATACTTAGTCCAGTCATAAACGACCTCAATGTATACATTTTGCCTTACTTGGATCAAAATTTCTATGATTAGTATAGTCATGACTCTCATGTTGAAAAATCGAAAATTTTCAAAAAATGTTTTTTCTATCGAAAAATGTCAAATTTGATCTTTTTTGGCTTATTTATACTTAGTCCAGTCAAAAAGGACCTGTATGTATACATTTTGACTTACTTGGATCAAAATTTCAATGTTTTGTACAGTCATGACTCCCATGTTGAAAAATCGAAAATTTTCAAAAAATGTTTTTTCTATCGAAAAATGTCAAATTTGATCATTTTTGGCTTATTTATACTAGGTCCAGTCATAAAGGACCTCTATGTATACATTTGACTTAAATGGATCAAAATTTCAATGTTTTGTATAGTCATGACATTCTAGTTGAAAAATCGAATATTTTCAAAAAATGTTTTTTCTATCGAAGAATGTCAAATTTGATCATTTTTGGCTTATTTATACTTAGTCAAGTCATAAACGACCTCTTTGTATACATTTTGACTTACTCGGATCAAAATTTCAATGATTTGTATAGTCATGACTCTCATGTTGAAAAATCGAAAATTTTCAAAAAATTTTTTTTCTATCGAAAAATGTCAAATTTGATCATTTTTGGCTTATTTATACTTAGTCCAGTCATAAAGGACCTCTATGTATACATTTTGACTTACTTGGATCAAAATTTCAATGATTTGTATAGTCATGACATTCTAGTTGAAAAATCGAAAATTTTCAAAATATGTTTTTTCTATCGAAAAATGTCAAATTTGATCATTTTTGGCTTATTTTTACTTAGTCAAGTCATAAACGACCTCTTTGTATACATTTTGACTTACTTGGATCAAAATTTCAATGATTTGTATAGTCATGACTCTCATGTTGAAAAATCGAAAATTTTCAAAAAATGTTTTTTCTATCGAAAAATGTCAAATTTGATCATTTTTGGCTTATTTATACTTAGTCCAGTCATAAACGACCTCTATGTATACATTTTGACTTACTTGGATCAAAATTTCAAAGATTTGTATAGTCATGACATTCTAGTTGAAAAATCGAAAATTTCAAAAAATGTTTTTTCTATCGAAAAATGTCAAATTTGATCATTTTTGGCTTATTTATACTTAGTCCAGTCATAGAGGACCTCTATGTATACATTTGACTTAATTGGATCAAAATTTCAATGTTTTGTATAGTCATGACATTCTAGTTGAAAAAACCAAAATTTTCAAAAAATGTTTTTTCTATCGAAAAATGTAAAATTTGATCATTTTTGGCTTATTTATACTTAGTCAAGTCATAAACGACCTCTATGTATACATTTTGACTTACTTGGATCAAAATTTCAATGATTTGTATAGTCATGACATTCTAGTTGTAAAATCGAAACTTTTCAGAAAATGTTTTTTCTAAGGACCTCTATGTATACATTTTGACTTACTTGGATCAAAATTTCAATGATTTGTATAGTCATGACATTCTAGTTGAAAAATCGAAACTTTTCAAAAAATGTTTTTTCTATCGAAAAATGTCAAATTTGATCATTTTTGGCTTATTTATACTTAGTCCAGTCATAAAGGACCTCTATGTATACATTTGACTTAATTGGATCAAAATTTCAATGATTTGTATAGTCATGACTCTCATGTTGAAAAATCGAAAATTTTCAAAAAGTGTTTTTTCTATCGAAAAATGTCAAATTTGATCATTTTTGCCTTATTTATACTTAGTCCAGTCATAAAGGACCTCTATGTATACATTTGACTTAATTGGATCAAAATTTCAATGATTTGTATAGTCATGACATTCTAGTTGTAAAATCGGAAATTTTCAAAAAATGTTTTTTCTATCGAAATATGTCAAATTTGATCATTTTTGGCTTATTTATACTTAGGCCAGTCATAAAGGACCTCTATGTATACATTTTGACTTACTTGGATCAAAATTTCAATAATTTGTATAATCATGACTGTATGGACCTTCCTTATGGTACGGATCCCTTAACCATTCCTTTTACACTGGTGCCTACACAAACGCACAATGCGCAAATTATGTGCGTGATCTAGACACACCTTTAATCAATATACATTATTGATCGTTGTGGTTTGTTAAAAGCCAGTTTAATCAATATACGTTTTGATCGTTGAGTTAAAAACCAGTTTAAACCATATACGTGTTATATAAAGTTTTTATGTGTTTTTATGGACGATATCGCGCCAATATAATAATTTAAATAAAGTTATGTTTTCCAAGGAATAATAATAAGGTAAGCACCAGCTAATTTTCCTAATTTGATTTTCGTACCCAACATTATTTGGTCCTGTCTGAGCCGAATCCCGTTCCCATTTTATTGTTATTCCCTGGGATACATTATTGCCATGCCAGAGTGAACATTTACTTAATTGTTTGGTTGCCATTAATTACCATTATTTAATTTGAAATTAAAATTGAATATTTTATTTTGAAATTTATTTGAAACAAGAACAAAATACAAACATTATAAAACCTATTGAATTTGTTGACTCAAAATATGTTATACAATTGCTGTGTTGTTTTGATATCATTTTATTGCACAATCATGTCGAAATGAATTTCATTTGTTTTTTTTTTAACAAATTGATGATTAATTAATTGATTGATTTTTTGATATTTTGTGAATTTGCCTGATTAATCAATTAATTGATTTTTGATATTTCATAAGTTTGCCTGGTTAAATAATTGATTGATTTTTTTGATATTTTGTGGATTTGCCTTATTAATTAATTAATTGTTTTGATATTTTATAAATTTGCCATTTGAATAAGTGGTGGTTTTATTAAATCACTTTTGGATAAACCCTTTGTTTTCCAAACTTGTTAACAATTGATCGATTGAATAAGTAATTTATTAATTTATATTTGTGATTTATTTATTTGATGGATTTGCTTGTTTAATTGATCGATTTTTGATAAATAGGTGGTTTGATTAAATTATTCTTGTTTAAACTTTGTTTTCCAAATTGTTTTGTTTTTTTTTCTCTTTTTATCATCAAAATGCCTACTAGTCAGGAAAAAGCGGCTTCCGATCTCCAGGTTTTAATTGCCAGGCGGGAACGATATTTTCAATGTATACAACAAGCGTTCGATTTAATTCCACGTTTGAATGATTTAAACATATGCAGGCAATTTAAAGCAAGATGTAAAACGTTGGACAAAGCATATTCCGAATTCGATGCCGTTCAGAATAAAATATTAGAAACAAACGCCTTAGCAGCTGTAGAACATCGAATATCAGACGTTTTAGCATCCTCACAGGCATTTGACAATTTGTTCTATGCTGTTAGAGCTGCGGAAGCTTCTTGGTCTGAACCACAAACCGTTTCAACTCCTTCCGCCCCAACAATCAAACCAAAATTGCCTCATATCACTCTGCCGACATTTGATGGGACTTATGAAAAGTTTGATTCATTTAAATCATTATTTGATACATTGATTCATAATCAAGGACATCTCTCAACAATTGAAAAGTATAGCTATCTACGTTCTTCCGTCTCCGGTACTGCTCTGACTGCCATACAAGGTCTACCATTTGCGGAAAATTCCTATGAAACTGCCTACAAAACTTTAGTCACTAGATTCACAAACAAAAGAGTTATTGCATCTAATGTGTGTCAGAAGCTATTTTCTGTGAAACCTTTTACGCAAGAAAGTCAACTTAAAGGATTTTTAGAAGATTTTAATGTTCAAGTGGAAGCTTTAAACAACCTTGCTTTAACTAGTGTTTCGGATTTTCTTATTTCGTTCATGGCTCTTAGGCTGCTTGATCCTCAAACACGTCAAGCTTTTGAGGATACAAGAGCTAACGATCCTACTGTACCAACTTATGCCGATATCCGTAAATTTGTAGAAGGGCGTATTGCTACATGTGAGGTAATTAACTCTTCGTCAGCAAAGACAAATTACCCTAAGCCGATGGGTTCTATGAAAGTTCCAGTTAAAAGAGCCATGGTTGCTCATGCTTCTCCTCCACTGAAGCCTAGTGTGCAATCAACCTCTTCCAAGCCTGCAGATTTGAGCCACACCTGTCCATGTTGTGCTAAATCTCACCGAGTCATAGAATGCAATCAGTTTGGTAATATGACTATTTCGCAACGCTATGAAGTTTTACGTAAAAAACTTTTATGCTTTTCCTGTTTTGGACCACACGCTCGATCGACATGTTCTTCTAAATTTTCATGCAGACATTGTGGTTCCAAAGCCCATCATACCATGCTTCATAATGATAGTAAAGCCAATATTCCTCCTATATCATCTGCCAGTGAGCCTACCGTTGCACTGTCAGGTAATATTATGCCTTCGCCGTCTGTACATCAGCATAAGCAAATCCTATTGGGAACTGCTATAGTTAGTATTCCTGATGTATTTGGTCATCATCATGATGTCCGAGTTTTAATCGATCCAGGAAGTATGATCAATATTATTTCCCAATCACTAAAGGATCGCCTTACTTTACCAATGACAGCGTCTAACATACGCATCTCGGGTATAGGATCTGGGAAACCCCAACCAGCCAAAGGTACTGTTGTTTGTACTGTCAACTCAAAACATAGTCCGTTCTCTATCACCGTTGAAGCGGCTGTGTTACCAACCATAGCAACTAAAATTCCTGCCGTCCCAGTTGTACAAAATATTGTCAATAAACTTTCTCAGCTAAAACTTGCCGATCCTCAGTTCTATAGCCCTGCTTCGGTTGAGATGCTCATCGGAGCACAACATTACGCCAACCTTCTGACTTCGGAACCTGTAGTTCCAGGTCATCCCTCTCTGGTTCCATCCATGTTCGGAACACTTGTTATGGGTGAATGTCCATCGATGTCATCGAATGAGTATCATTCATATTGGATAATGCACTCTGACACAGACCTTTCGTACCAGTTACAGAAGTTTTGGGAAGTTGAAGAATTGCCTGTCAAAACTCCGTTGAACCCAGAAGATGTGAAATGTGAGGAACACTTTGTCAAAACTCATCGCCGTGATTCCGATGGAGCTTATATTGTACGATTGCCATTTCGTAATGGTGAAGCTCCGGAGCTAGGTGATAACCGTGTCTCTGCACTAAATCGTCTAACTAAATTAGAAAAACGTTTAGAAAAACAGCCTACGTTTAAAGATTTGTACCATGCAAATCTTCAAGATTACCTCAGTTCTGGTCACATGGTACTTGCCGAGAAGAACTCGTCTTATGTTTTGACCCATCATGGAGTTACGAAAGATAGCTCCACAACTAAAGTTAGAGTTGTATTTAACCCTGCTGAGAAAACCAATGCCACCTTCCCTTCTTTAAATGAGACTTTATTAGCCGGTCCTAAGCTTCAAAACAGTATTAACGATATTGTTTTGAATTTCCGCTTGCACCGAGTTGCTATCACAGGAGATGTAAAACAAATGTATAGAGCCATCAAATTGGATGCAAGAGATAGTAAATTTCAGCAGATATTGTGGCGTTTCGATCCCTCTCAACCTGTACAACAGTATGAAATAACCCGTGTTTGTTTTGGCATTACTAGCTCGCCTTACCATGCCCTCCGTGTGATGAAACAATTAATTCAAGACGAAGGATTTAAATATCCGACTGCTGCTAAAGTTCTAGAAACTGACATGTATATCGATGATGTGTGTACCGGAGCTTCCTCCATTGCTGAAGCCCGTCAGCTACGTGCCGACTTATCTGCTTTGTTATCGACGGCTGGGTTTGAGTTAAGGAAATGGGCAAGCTCTCATGCCGCCGTTCTAAGTGACCTACCTCACGAATATAAGGAAAAGCCTCACAAATTTGGTGACATTGAAACTATTCAAGTTCTTGGAATTCAATGGATATCTGAGGATGATGTGTTTTGCTATCGAATTGAAACCATCCCTAATTGCACCACTAAACGCCAAGTTTTATCACAAATTGCCCGTACCTATGATTTACCAGGATTTTTGGGACCTGTAGTTATCTGGATGAAGATATTGATGCAAAAAATCTGGCTACAAGGAATCGACTGGGATGATCCTTTACCGTCTCGTATGATTGATCAATGGAGTCAGTTTGCCAAAGAAATGCCTTGCCTTCAAACCTTACATTCATCCGCCCGAGCTTGTTGGGTTTTCTGATGCCTCTAGCTCTGCAATGGCTGCTGCTGTTTATTTGCGAGTCGTTTGTTCGGATCAACGCGTGTTGATTAGCTTGATCTGTGCTAAAACTAAAGTCGCTCCAGTAAAACCAGTCACTATTCCCCGCCTTGAGTTAAATGCCAGCTGCATGCTTGCTAAGATTATAGAATCTTTATTGCCACTCCGCGCTCGTCTTCATATAGAAAAGCTTTACCTATTTACAGATTCAATGGTAGTTTTGTCATGGCTACGAACCCCTGCTCATCTACTCAAGGTTTTCGTTGCTAATCGTGTTGTTAACATTTTAGATCGGACTTTACCATCTCAATGGTTCCATGTTCCAACAGCTGATAACCCTGCCGATATTGCTAGTCGTGGCTGTATGCCAAGTCAGCTTGTAAACCATAAGTTGTGGTGGTCAGGTCCCGATTTTTTGCGCGAAGATTTTTCTTTATGGCCAAGCCAAGAAGTAGCCTCGGTTCCTGACCTGCCCGACCTAAAAGAGGTTGTCCCATCATTGATAGGCCATGTTACAGGTGGAGATGATGGTGTTGTTTTTCTTCTAGAACGTTTCTCATCTCTTGTTAGAGCCAAGCGAGTTATAGCATGGATGTTGAGATTTAGGAGAAACACTTCGCTTCCCAAGGAACAACGTAATTTCCAGTGTTTATCTGTCGCCGAGCTTCGAAACGCCGAAATAGTATTAATAAAAATCACTCAACATTTTTATTTGCCACACGAAATAGATTCTGTCCGTCAAGGAGTTCGCTCTAAATCGTTTCCCTCTTTAACACCTTTTCTCGATAATGATCTCCTCAGGGTGGGGGGTCGTTTAGCCGAAGCTCCAGTGTCATATGATGCTCGCCATCCCTTTATCTTACCTGCCAAATGTCATCTTTCTAAGCTCATTGTGGAACATTTTCATATTACCAGCCTACATGGTGGTAATAAAATTGTCCAGTGTCTTATCCAACAATCGTATTATATCCCTCGGGTGCGTGAACTGGTTCGTAAAATCATTTTCAAATGTACTCGTTGTGTCCGTTTTATTGCCAAGCCTAAGCAACCATTTATGTCCAGTTTGCCTGCGTCACGTTTCGTTCAAGGTCGGCCCTTTGTTCATACTGGGGTAGATCTAGCCGGACCATATCCCATAAAAGATGGATCTCGACGAAATAGTCCAATTAATAAGTGTTATTTTGCCCTTTTTGTGTGCTTCTCAACGAAAGCTATTCACCTTGAGCTATTATCATCTCTCTCTACCGACTGTTTTCTTGCCGCTCTAGATCGTTTTATTGCGAGAAGAGGTTTGCCCAAAACTATGTTTTCTGATCGAGGTACGAACTTTGTAGGTGCGTCTCGAGTTCTGGAAGAAACTTTTCAATTTGTCAGAGAAAATAGTAAGATTTTTTCGGATTACCTTTTGGGACGGGAAATCGAGTGGGTTTTTAACGCTCCAGCCAACCCGTCAGCCGGTGGTTTGTGGGAAGCCGGGGTAAAGTCGGTTAAACACCACTTAAAACGTCTCTTATCTGATAGAGCCTTGCTATACGAAGAATTGTGTACCCTTCTTGCGCGCATCGAGGCCATCTTGAACTCACGTCCGTTAGGTATTTCTGCCTCTTGTCCCATTGACGATATTTCTTGCCTAACTCCTGGTCATTTTTTGATCGGAGCCCCGTTATTGTCTCGCCCTGAACCAGACATTACCAATGTACCCTCCAATCGTATCCCAAGGTGGGAACTATTGCGTCAAGTGTCCCAACATTTCTGGAAACGGTGGTCCCGTGAATATCTGCACACTTTAATTCAACGACAAAAGTGGTGGGATCACGTTGAGAATGTAAAAGTGGGTGATGTCGTGGTTATCATGGTCGAAAACCAGCCCCCGATCAAATGGCCATTGGCAAGAATTACTGATCTGTTGCCGGCGAAAGATGGAGTAGTTCGCATCGTTAAGTTGCGAACTAGTTCCGGCCATCTCACCCGACCCGTTCGTAAATTGTTGATACTCCCTGTCCTTCCGTAACCTTATACAGTCCACTTAGTGTTTCCTGTGTCCCGTTTCCTGTTAAATGTTGTCCCGTGCTTTATTTTAATTTTAATTTCGAGTTTTGTAAAAGTGCCAAATGCTATCGCTATAGCATCTTTATTTGTATTTGTAATTTTTAAATATGGTTTGCCAATCGCCGATTTCACAATTGTCTAAATGGTTAAAGGTGCAATCCATTGCAGTTGAAAAATGTTCATTTTGGTGGGGGGTAATGTATGGACCTTCCTTATGGTACGGATCCCTTAACCATTCCTTTTACACTGGTGCCTACACAAACGCACAATGCGCAAATTATGTGCGTGATCTAGACACACCTTTAATCAATATACATTATTGATCGTTGTGGTGTGTTAAAAGCCAGTTTAATCAATATACGTTTTGATCGTTGAGTTAAAAACCAGTTTAAACCATATACGTGTTATATAAAGTTTTTATGTGTTTTTATGGACGATATCGCGCCAATATAATAATTTAAATAAAGTTATGTTTTCCAAGGAATAATAATAAGGTAAGCACCAGCTAATTTTCCTAATTTGATTTTCGTACCCAACAATGACATTCTAGTTGAAAAATCGAAAATTTTCAAAAAATGTTTTTTCTATCGAAAAATGTCAAATTTGATCATTTTTGGCTTATTTTACTTAGTCCAGTCATAAACGACCTCTATGTATACATTTTGACTTACTTGGATCAAAATTTCAATGATTTGTACAGTCATGACTCTCATGTTGAAAAATCGAAAATTTTCTAAAAATGTTTTTTCTATCGAAAAATGTCAAATTTGATCATTTTTGGCTTATTTATACTTAGTCCAGTCATAAACGACCTCTATGTATACATTTTGACTTACTTGGATCAAAATTTCAAAGATTTGTATAGTCATGACATTCTAGTTGAAAAATCGAAAATTTCAAATAATGTTTTTTCTATCGAAAAATGTCAAATTTGATCATTTTTGGCTTATTTATACTTAGTCCAGTCATAGAGGACCTCTATGTATACATTTGAATTAATTGGATCAAAATTTCAATGTTTTGTATAGTCATGACATTCTAGTTGAAAAATCGAAAATTTTCAAAAAATGTTTTTTCTATCGAAAAATGTCAAATTTGATCATTTTTGGCTTATTTATACTTAGTCAAGTCATAAACGACCTCTATGTATACATTTTGACTTACTTGGACAAAAATTTCAATGATTTGTATAGTCATGACATTCTCGTTGTAAAATCGAAACTTTTCAGAAAATGTTTTTTCTATCGAAAAATGTCAAATTTGATCATTTTTGGCTTATTTATACTTAGTCCTGTCATAACGGACGTCTATGTATACATTTTGACTTACTTGGATCAAATTTCAATGATTTGTAAAGTCATGACATTCTAGTTGATAAATCGAAACTTTTCAAAAAATGTTTTATCTATCGAAAAATGTCAAATTTGATCGTTTTTGGCTTGTTTATACTTAGTACAGTCATAAACGACCTCTATGTATACATTTTGACTTACTTGGTTCAAAATTTCAATGATTTGTAGAGTCATGACATTCTAGTTGTAAAATCGAAAATTTTCAAAAAATGTTTTTTCTATCGAAAAATGTCAAATTTGATCATTTTTGGCTTATTCATACTTAGTCCAGTCATAAACGACCTCTATGTATACATTTTGACTTACTTTGATCAAAATTTCAATGATTTGAGTAGTCATGACTCTCATGTTGAAAAATCGAAAATTTTCAAAAAATGTTTTTTTTATCGAAAAATGTCAAATTTGAACATTTTTGGCTTATTTATACTAAATCTAGTCATAAACAACCTCAATGTATACATTTTGACTTACTTGGATCAAAATTTCAATGATTTGTATAGACATGACATTCTGGTTGAAAAATCGAAAATTTTCAAAAAATGTTTATTCTATCGAAAAATGTCAAATTTGATCCTTTATGGCTTATTTAAACTTAGTCCAGTCATAAAGGACCTCTATGTATACATTTTGACTTACTTGATTCAAAATTTCAATGATTTGTATAGTCATGACTCTCATGTTGAAAAATCGAAAATTTTCAAAAAATGTTTTTCAATCGAAAAATATCAAATTTGATCATTTCTGGCTTATTTATACTTAGTCCAGTCATGAACGACCTCTATGAATACATTTTGACTTACTTGGATCAAAATTTCTATGATTTGTATAGTCATGACTCACATGTTGAAAAATCGAAAATTTTCAAAAAATGTTTTTTCTATCGAAAAATGTCAAATTTGATCATTTTTGGCTTATTTATACTTAGTCCAGTCATAAAGGTCCTCTATGTATACATTTAGACTTACTTGAATCAAAATTTCAATGATTTGTATAGTCATGTCTCTCATGTTGAAAAATTGAAAATTTTCAAAAAATGTTTTTTCTATCGAAAAATGTCAAACTTGATCATTTTTTACTTATTTATCCTTAGCCCAGTCATAAACGACCTCTATGTATACATTTTGACTTACTTGGATCAAAATTTCTATGATTTGTATAGTGATGACATTCTAGTTGAAAAATCGAAAATTTTCAAAAAAAGTTTTTTCTATCGAAAAATGTCAAATTTGATCATTTTTGGCTTATTTATACTTAGTCCAGTCATAAACGACCTCTATGTATACATTTTGACTTACTTGGATCAAAATTTCAGGGATTTGTACAGTCATGATTCTCATGTTGAAAAATCGAAAATTTTCAAAAAATGTTTTTTCTATCGAAAAATGTCAAATTTGATCATTTTTGGCTTATTTATGCTTAGTCCAGTCATAAACGACCTTTATGTATACATTTTGACTTACTTGGATCAAAATTTCAATGATTTGTATAGTCATGACATTCTGGTTGAAAAATCGAAAATTTTCAAAAAATGTTTTTTCTATCGAAAAATGTCAAATTTGATCATTTTTGGCTTATTTATGCTTAGTCCAGTCATAAACGACCTTTATGTATACATTTTGACTTACTTGGATCAAAATTTCTATGATTTGTATAGTCATGACTCTCATGTTGAAAAATCGAAAATTTTCAAAAAATGTTTTTTCTATCGAAAAATGTCAAATTTGATCATTTTTGACTTATTTATACTTAGTCCAGTCAAAAACGACCTCTTTGTATACATTTTGACTTACTTGGATCAAAATTTTATTGATTTGTATAGACATGACATTCTAGTTGTTAAATCGGAAATTTTCAAAAAATGTTTTTTCTATCGAAAAATGTCAAATTTGATCATTTTTGGCTTATTTATACTTAGTCCAGTCATAAACGACCTCTATGTATACATTTTGACTTGCTTGGATCAAAATTTCAATGATTTGTATAGCCATGACTCTCATGTTGAAAAATCGAAAATTTTCAAAAAATGTTTTTTCTATCGAAAAATGTCAAATTTGATCATTATTGGCTTATTTATACTTAGTCCAGTCATAAAGGTCCTCTATGTATACATTTAGACTTACTTGAATCAAAATTTCAATGATTTGTATAGTCATGACTCTCATGTTGAAAAATTGAAAATTTTCAAAAAATGTTTTTTCTATCGAAAAATGTCAAACTTGATCATTTTTGGCTTATTTATACTTAGTCCAGTCATAAACGACCTCAATGTATACATTTTGACTTACTTGGATCAAAATTTCTATGATTGGTATAGTCATGACTCTCATGTTGAAAAATCGAAAATTTTCAAAAAATGTTTTTTCTATCGAAAAATGTCACATTTGATCATTTTTGGCTTATTTATGCTTAGTCCAGTCATAAACGACCTTTATGTATACATTTTGACTTACTTGGATCAAAATTTCTATGATTTGTATAGTCATGACTCTCATGTTGAAAATTCGAAAATTTTCAAAAAATGTTTTTTCTATCGAAAAATGTCAAATTTGATCATTTTTGGCTTATTTATACTTAGTCCAGTCATATAGGTCCTCTATGTATACATTTAGACTTACTTGAATCAAAATTTCAATGATTTGTATAGTCATGACTCTCATGTTGAAAAATTGAAAATTTTCAAAAAATGTTTTTTCTATCGAAAAATGTCAAACTTGATCATTTTTGGCTTATTTATACTTAGCCCAGTCTTAAACGACCTCTATGTATAATTTGACTTACTTGGATCAAAATTTCTATGATTTGTATAGTCATGACTCTCATGTTGAAAAATCGAAAATTTTCGAAAAATGTTTTTTCTATCGAAAAATGTCAAATTTGATCATTTTTGACTTATTTATACTTAGTCCAGTCAAAAACGACCTCTTTGTATACATTTTGACTTACTTGGATCAAAATTTCAATGATTTGTATAGACATGACATTCTAGTTGTTAAATCGGAAATTTTCAAAAAATGTTTTTTCTATCGAAAAATGTCAAATTTGATCATTTTTGGCTTATTTATACTTAGTCCAGTCATAAACGACCTCTATGTATACATTTTGACTTGCTTGGATCAAAATTTCAATGATTTGTATAGCCATGACTCTCATGTTGAAAAATCGAAAATTTTCAAAAAATGTTTTTTCTATCGAAAAATGTCAAATTTGATCATTATTGGCTTATTTATACTTAGTCCAGTCATAAAGGTCCTCTATGTATACATTTAGACTTACTTGAATCAAAATTTCAATGATTTGTATAGTCATGACTCTCATGTTGAAAAATTGAAAATTTTCAAAAAATGTTTTTTCTATCGAAAAATGTCAAACTTGATCATTTTTTACTTATTTATCCTTAGCCCAGTCATAAACGACCTCTATGTATACATTTTGACTTACTTGGATCAAAATTTCTATGATTTGTATAGTGATGACATTCTAGTTGAAAAATCGAAAATTTTCAAAAAAAGTTTTTTCTATCGAAAAATGTCAAATTTGATCATTTTTGGCTTATTTATACTTAGTCCAGTCATAAACGACCTCTATGTATACATTTTGACTTACTTGGATCAAAATTTCAGGGATTTGTACAGTCATGATTCTCATGTTGAAAAATCGAAAATTTTCAAAAAATGTTTTTTCTATCGAAAAATGTCAAATTTGATCATTTTTGGCTTATTTATGCTTAGTCCAGTCATAAACGACCTTTATGTATACATTTTGACTTACTTGGATCAAAATTTCAATGATTTGTATAGTCATGACATTCTGGTTGAAAAATCGAAAATTTTCAAAAAATGTTTTTTCTATCGAAAAATGTCAAATTTGATCATTTTTGGCTTATTTATGCTTAGTCCAGTCATAAACGACCTTTATGTATACATTTTGACTTACTTGGATCAAAATTTCTATGATTTGTATAGTCATGACTCTCATGTTGAAAAATCGAAAATTTTCAAAAAATGTTTTTTCTATCGAAAAATGTCAAATTTGATCATTTTTGACTTATTTATACTTAGTCCAGTCAAAAACGACCTCTTTGTATACATTTTGACTTACTTGGATCAAAATTTTATTGATTTGTATAGACATGACATTCTAGTTGTTAAATCGGAAATTTTCAAAAAATGTTTTTTCTATCGAAAAATGTCAAATTTGATCATTTTTGGCTTATTTATACTTAGTCCAGTCATAAACGACCTCTATGTATACATTTTGACTTGCTTGGATCAAAATTTCAATGATTTGTATAGCCATGACTCTCATGTTGAAAAATCGAAAATTTTCAAAAAATGTTTTTTCTATCGAAAAATGTCAAATTTGATCATTATTGGCTTATTTATACTTAGTCCAGTCATAAAGGTCCTCTATGTATACATTTAGACTTACTTGAATCAAAATTTCAATGATTTGTATAGTCATGACTCTCATGTTGAAAAATTGAAAATTTTCAAAAAATGTTTTTTCTATCGAAAAATGTCAAACTTGATCATTTTTGGCTTATTTATACTTAGTCCAGTCATAAACGACCTCAATGTATACATTTTGACTTACTTGGATCAAAATTTCTATGATTGGTATAGTCATGACTCTCATGTTGAAAAATCGAAAATTTTCAAAAAATGTTTTTTCTATCGAAAAATGTCACATTTGATCATTTTTGGCTTATTTATGCTTAGTCCAGTCATAAACGACCTTTATGTATACATTTTGACTTACTTGGATCAAAATTTCTATGATTTGTATAGTCATGACTCTCATGTTGAAAATTCGAAAATTTTCAAAAAATGTTTTTTCTATCGAAAAATGTCAAATTTGATCATTTTTGGCTTATTTATACTTAGTCCAGTCATATAGGTCCTCTATGTATACATTTAGACTTACTTGAATCAAAATTTCAATGATTTGTATAGTCATGACTCTCATGTTGAAAAATTGAAAATTTTCAAAAAATGTTTTTTCTATCGAAAAATGTCAAACTTGATCATTTTTGGCTTATTTATACTTAGCCCAGTCTTAAACGACCTCTATGTATAATTTGACTTACTTGGATCAAAATTTCTATGATTTGTATAGTCATGACTCTCATGTTGAAAAATCGAAAATTTTCGAAAAATGTTTTTTCTATCGAAAAATGTCAAATTTGATCATTTTTGACTTATTTATACTTAGTCCAGTCAAAAACGACCTCTTTGTATACATTTTGACTTACTTGGATCAAAATTTCAATGATTTGTATAGACATGACATTCTAGTTGTTAAATCGGAAATTTTCAAAAAATGTTTTTTCTATCGAAAAATGTCAAATTTGATCATTTTTGGCTTATTTATACTTAGTCCAGTCATAAACGACCTCTATGTATACATTTTGACTTGCTTGGATCAAAATTTCAATGATTTGTATAGCCATGACTCTCATGTTGAAAAATCGAAAATTTTCAAAAAATGTTTTTTCTATCGAAAAATGTCAAATTTGATCATTATTGGCTTATTTATACTTAGTCCAGTCATAAAGGTCCTCTATGTATACATTTAGACTTACTTGAATCAAAATTTCAATGATTTGTATAGTCATGACTCTCATGTTGAAAAATTGAAAATTTTCAAAAAATGTTTTTTCTATCGAAAAATGTCAAACTTGATCATTTTTGGCTTATTTATACTTAGTCCAGTCATAAACGACCTCAATGTATACATTTTGACTTACTTGGATCAAAATTTCTATGATTGGTATAGTCATGACTCTCATGTTGAAAAATCGAAAATTTTCAAAAAATGTTTTTTCTATCGAAAAATGTCAAATTTGATCTTTTTTGGCTTATTTATACTTAGTCCAGTCAAAAAGGACCTGTATGTATACATTTTGACTTACTTGGATCAAAATTTCAATGATTTGTACAGTCATGACTCCCATGTTGAAAAATCGAAAATTTTCAAAAAATGTTTTTTCTATCGAAAAATGTCATATTTGATCATTTTTGGCTTATTTATACTTAGGCCAGTCATATAGGACCTCTATGTATACATTTGACTTAATTGGATCAAAATTTCAATGATTTGTATAGTCATGACATTCTAGTTGAAAAATCGAAAATTTCAAATAATGTTTTTTCTATCGAAAAATGTCAAATTTGATCATTTTTAGCTTATTTATACTAAGTCCAGTCATTAAGGACCTCTTTGTATATATTTTGACTTAATTGGATCAAAATTTCAATGATTTGTATAGTCATGACATTCTAGTTGAAAAATCGAAAATTTACAAAAAATGTTTTTTCTATCGAGAAATGTCAAATTTGATCATTTTTGGCTTATTTATACTTAGTCCAGTCATAAACGACCTCTATGTATACATTTTGACTTGCTTGGATCAAAATTTCAATGATTTGTATAGTCATGACTCTCATGTTGAAAAATCGAAAATTTTCAAAAAATGTTTTTTCTATCGAAAAATGTCAAATTTGATCATTTTTGACTTATTTATACTTAGTCCAGTCAAAAACGACCTCTTTGTATACATTTTGACTTACTTGGATCAAAATTTTAATGATTTGTATAGACATGACATTCTAGTTGTTAAATCGGAAATTTTCAAAAAATGTTTTTTCTATCGAAAAATGTCAAATTTGATCATTTTTGGCTTATTTATACTTAGTCCAGTCATAAACGACCTCTATGTATACATTTTGACTTACTTAGATCAAAATTTCAATGATTTGTATAGTCATGACTCTCATGTTGAAAAATCGAAAATTTTCAAAAAATGTTTTTTCTATCGAAAAATGTCAAATTTGATCATTTTTGGCTTATTTATACTTAGTCCAGTCATAAACGACCTCTATGTATACATTTTGACTTGCTTGGATCAAAATTTCAATGATTTGTATAGTCATGACTCTCATGTTGAAAAATCGAAAATTTTCCAAAAATGTTTTTTCTATCGAAAAATGTCAAATTTGATCATTTTTGGCTTATTTATACTTAGTCCAGTCATAAAGGTCCTCTATGTATACATTTGGACTTACTTGAATCAAAATTTCAATGATTTGTATAGTCATGACTCTCATGTTGAAAAATTGAAAATTTTCAAAAAATGTTTTTTCTATCGAAAAATGTCAAACTTGATCATTTTTGGCTTATTTATACTTAGTCCAGTCATAAACGACCTCAATGTATACATTTTGCCTTACTTGGATCAAAATTTCTATGATAAGTATAGTCATGACTCTCATGTTGAAAAGTCGAAAATTTTCAAAAAATGTTTTTTCTATCGAAAAATGTCAAATTTGATCTTTTTTGGCTTATTTATACTTAGTCCAGTCAAAAAGGACCTGTATGTATACATTTTGACTTACTTGGATCAAAATTTCAATGTTTTGTACAGTCATGACTCCCATGTTGAAAAATCGAAAATTTTCAAAAAATGTTTTTTCTATCGAAAAATGTCAAATTTGATCATTTTTGGCTTATTTATACTAGGTCCAGTCATAAAGGACCTCTATGTATACATTTGACTTAAATGGATCAAAATTTCAATGTTTTGTATAGTCATGACATTCTAGTTGAAAAATCGAATATTTTCAAAAAATGTTTTTTCTATCGAAAAATGTCAAATTTGATCATTTTTGGCTTATTTATACTTAGTCAAGTCATTAACGACCTCTTAGTATACATTTTGACTTACTCGGATCAAAATTTCAATGATTTGTATAGTCATGACTCTCATGTTGAAAAATCGAAAATTTTCAAAAAATTTTTTTTCTATCGAAAAATGTCAAATTTGATCATTTTTGGCTTATTTATACTTAGTCCAGTCATAAAGGACCTCTATGTATACATTTTGACTTACTTGGATCAAATATTCAATGATTTGTATAGTCATGACATTCTAGTTGAAAAATCGAAAATTTTCAAAATATGTTTTTTCTGTCGAAAAATGTCAAATTTGATCATTTTTGGCTTATTTTTACTTAGTCAAGTCATAAACGACCTCTTTGTATACATTTTGACTTACTTGGATCAAAATTTCAATGATTTGTATAGTCATGACTCTCATGTTGAAAAATCGAAAATTTTCAAAAAATGTTTTTTCTATCGAAAAATGTCAAATTTGATCATTTTTGGCTTATTTATACTTAGTCCAGTCATAAACGACCTCTATGTATACATTTTGACTTACTTGGATCAAAATTTCAAAGATTTGTATAGTCATGACATTCTAGTTGAAAAATCGAAAATTTCAAATAATGTTTTTTCTATCGAAAAATGTCAAATTTGATCATTTTTGGCTTATTTATACTTAGTCCAGTCATAGAGGACCTCTATGTATACATTTGACTTAATTGGATCAAAATTTCAATGTTTTGTATAGTCATGACATTCTAGTTGAAAAAACGAAAATTTTCAAAAAATGTTTTTTCTATCGAAAAATGTAAAATTTGATCATTTTTGGCTTATTTATACTTAGTCAAGTCATAAACGACCTCTATGTATACATTTTGACTTACTTGGATCAAAATTTCAATGATTTGTATAGTCATGACATTCTAGTTGTAAAATCGAAACTTTTCAGAAAATGTTTTTTCTAAGGACCTCTATGTATACATTTTGACTTACTTGGATCAAAATTTCAATGATTTGTATAGTCATGACATTCTAGTTGAAAAATCGAAAATTTTCAAAAAATGTTTTTTCTATCGAAAAATGTCAAATTTGATCATATTCGGCTTATTTATACTTACTACAGTCATAAAGGACCTATATGTACACATTTTGACTTAATTGGATCAAAATTTCAATGATTTGTATAGTCATGACTCTCATGTTGAAAAATCGAAAATTTTCAAAAAATGTTTTTTCTATCGAAAAATGTCAAATTTGATCATTTTTGGCTTATTTATACTTAGTCCAGTCATAAAGGACCTCTATGTATACATTTTGACTTACTTGGATCAAAATTTCAATGATTTGTATAGTCATGACATTCTAGTTGAAAAATCGAAAATTTTCAAAAATAATTTTTTTTTTTTTCGAAAAATGTCAAATTTGATCATTTTTGGCTTATTTATACTTAGTCCAGTCATAATCGACCTCTATGTATACATTTTGACTTACTTGGATCAAAATTTCAATGATTTGTACAGTCATGACTCTCATGTTGAAAAATCGAAAATTTTCAAAAAGTGTTTTTTCTATCGAAAAATGTCAAATTTGATCATTTTTGGCTTATTTATACTTAGTCCAGTCATAAAGGACCTCTATGTATACATTTGACTTAATTGGATCAAAATTTCAATGTTTTGTATAGTGATGACATTCTAGTTGAAAAATCGAAAATTTTCAAAAAATGTTTTTTCTATCGAAAAATGTCAAATTTGATCATTTTTGGCTTATTTATACTTAGTCAAGTCATAAACGACCTCTATGTATACATTTTGACTTACTTGGATCAAAATTTCAATGATTTGTATAGTCATGACATTATAGTTGATAAATCGAAACTTTTCAAAAAATGTTTTTTCTATCGAAAAATGTCAAATTTGATCATTATTGGCTTATTTATACTTAGTTCAGTCATAAACGACCTCTATGTATACATTTTGACTTACTTGGATCAAAATTTCAATGATTTGTATAGTCATGACATTCTAGTTGTAAAATCGGAAATTTTCAAAAAATGTTTATTCTATCGAAATATGTCAAATTTGATCATTTTTGGCTTATTTATACTTAGGCCAGTCATAAAGGACCTCTATGTATACATTTTGACTTACTTGGATCAAAATTTCAATAATTTGTATAATCATGACATTCTAGTTGAAAAATCGAAAATTTTCAAAAAATGTTTTTTCTATCGAAAAATGTCAAATTTGATCATTTTTGGCTTATTTATACTTAGTCCAGTCATAAACGACCTCTATGTATACATTTTGACTTACTTGGATCAAAATTTCAATGATTTGTACAGTCATGACATTCTAGTTGAAAAATCGAAAATTTCATATAATGTTTTTTCTATCGAAAAATGTCAAATTTGATCATTTTTGGCTTATTTATACTTAGTCCAGTCATAGAGGACCTCTATGTATACATTTGAATTAATTGGATCAAAATTGCAATGTTTTGTATAGTCATGACATTCTAGTTGAAAAATCGAAAATTTTCAAAAAATGTTTTTTCTATCGAAAAATGTCAAATTTGATCATTTTTGGCTTATTTATACTTAGTCAAGTCATAAACGACCTCTATGTATACATTTTGACTTACTTGGACAAAAATTTCAATGATTTGTATAGTCATGACATTCTCGTTGTAAAATCGAAACTTTTCAGAAAATGTTTTTTCTATCGAAAAATGTCAAATTTGATCATTTTTGGCTTATTTATACTTAGTCCTGTCATAACGGACGTCTATGTATACATTTTGACTTACTTGGATCAAATTTCAATGATTTGTATAGTCATGACATTCTAGTTGATAAATCGAAACTTTTCAAAAAATGTTTTATCTATCGAAAAATGTCAAATTTGATCATTTATGGCTTTTTTATACTTAGTTCAGTCATAAAAGACCTCTATGCATACATTTTGACTTACTTGGATCAAAATTTCAATGATTTGTATAGTCATGACATTCTAGTTGAAAAATCGAAAATTTTCAAAAAATGTTTTTTCTATCGAAAAATGTCAAATTTGATCATTTTTGGCTTATTTATACTTAGTCCAGTCATAAACGACCTCTATGTATACATTTTGACTTAATTGGATCAAAATTTCAATGATTTGTATAGTCATGACATTCTAGTTGTAAAATCGGAAATTTTCAAAAAATGTTTTTTTTATCGAAATATGTCAAATTTGATCATTTTTGGCCCATTCATACTTAGTTTAGTCATAAAGGACCTCTATGTATACATTTTGACTTAATTGGATCAAAATTTCAATGATTTGTATAGTCATGACATTCTAGTTGAAAAATCGAAAATTTTCAAAAAATGTTTTTTCTATCGAAAAATGTCAAATTTGATCATTTTTGGCTTATTTATACTTAGTCCAGTCATAAACGACCTCTATGTATACATTTTGACTTAATTGGATCAAAATTTCAATGATTTGTATAGACATGACATTCTGGTTGAAAAATCGAAAATTTTCAAAAAATGTTTATTCTATCGAAAAACGTCAAATTTGATCCTTAATGGCTTATTTAAACTTAGTCCAGTCATAAAGGACCTCTATGTATACATTTTGACTTACTTGATTCAAAATTTCAATGATTTGTATAGTCATGACTCTCATGTTGAAAAATCGAAAATTTTCAAAAAATGTTTACTCTATCGAAAAATGTCAAATTTGATCATTTTTGGCTTTTTTATACTTAGTCCAGTCATAAAAGACCTCTATGCATACATTTTGACTTACTTGGATCAAAATTTCAATGATTTGTATAGCCATGACATTCTAGTTGAAAAATCGAAAATTTTCAAAAAATGTTTTTTCTATCGAAAAATGTCAAATTTGATCATTTTTGGCTTATTTATACTTAGTCCAGTCATAAACGACCTCTATGTATACATTTTGACTTAATTGGATCAAAATTTCAATGATTTGTATAGTCATGACATTCTAGTTGTAAAATCGGAAATTTTCAAAAAATGTTTTTTCTATCGAAATATGTCAAATTTGATCATTTTTGGCCCATTCATACTTAGTTTAGTCATAAAGGACCTCTATGTATACATTTTGACTTAATTGGATCAAAATTTCAATGATTTGTATAGTCATGACATTCTAGTTGAAAAATCGAAAATTTTCAAAAAATGTTTACTCTATCGAAAAATGTCAAATTTGATCATTTATGGCTTTTTTATACTTAGTCCAGTCATAAAAGACCTCTATGCATACATTTTGACTTACTTGGATCAAAATTTCAATGATTTGTATAGTCATGACATTCTAGTTGTAAAATCGAAACTTTTCAGAAAATGTTTTTTCTATCGAAAAATGTCAAATTTGATCATTTTTGGCTTATTTATACTTAGTCCTGTCATAACGGACGTCTATGTATACATTTTGACTTACTTGGATCAAATTTCAATGATTTGTATAGTCATGACATTCTAGTTGATAAATCGAAACTTTTCAAAAAATGTTTTATCTATCGAAAAATGTCAAATTTGATCGTTTTTGGCTTGTTTATACTTAGTCCAGTCATAAACGACCTCTATGTATACATTTTGACTTACTTGGTTCAAAATTTCAATGATTTGTAGAGTCATGACATTCTAGTTGTAAAATCGAAAATTTTCAAAAAATGTTTTTTCTATCGAAAAATGTCAAATTTGATCATTTTTGGCTTATTCATACTAAGTCCAGTCATAAACGACCTCTATGTATACATTTTGACTTACTTTGATCAAAATTTCAATGATTTGAGTAGTCATGACTCTCATGTTGCAAAATCGAAAATTTTCAAAAAATGTTTTTTTTATCGAAAAATGTCAAATTTGAACATTTTTGGCTTATTTATACTAAATCTAGTCATAAACAACCTCTATGTATACATTTTGACTTACTTGGATCAAAATTTCAATGATTTGTATAGTCATGACTCTCATGTTGAAAAATCGAATATTTTCAAAAAATGTTTATTCTATCGAAAAATGTCAAATTTGATCATTTATGGCTTTTTTATACTTAGTCCAGTCATAAAGGACCTCTGTGTATACATTTTGACTTACTTGATTCAAAATTTCAATGATTTGCATAGTCATGACTCTCATGTTGAAAAATCGAAAATTTTCAAAAAATGTTTTTTCTATCGAGAAATGTCAAATTTGATCATTTTTGGCTTATTTATACTTAGTCCAGTCGTAAAGGACCTTTTTGTATACATTTTGACTTACTTGGATCAAAATTTTAATGATTTGTATAGTCATGACATTCTAGTTGAAAAATCGAAAATTTCAAATAATGTTTTTTCTGTAGAAAAATGTCAAATTTGATCATTTTTGGCTTATTTATACTTAGTCCAGTCAAAAACGAACTCTATGTATACATTTTGACTTACTTGGATCAAAATTTCAATGATTTTTATAGTCATGACATTCTAGTTGTAAAATCGGAAATTTTCAAAAAATGTTTTTTCTATCGAAAAATGTCAAATTTGATCATTTTTGGCTTATTTATACTTAGTCCAGTTATAAACGAACTCTATGTATACATTATGACTTACTTGGATTAAAATTTCATTGATTTGTACAGTCATGACTCTCATGTTGAAAAATCGAAAATTTTCAAAAAAATTTTTTTCTATCGAAAAATGTCAAATTTGATCATTTTTGGCTTTTTTATACTGAGTCCAGTCATAAAGGACCTCTATATATACATTTTGACTTACTTGGATCAAAATTTCAATGATTTGTATAGTCATGACATTCTAGTTGTAAAATCGGAAATTTTCAAAAAATGTTTTTTTTATCGAAATATGTCAAATTTGATCATTTTTGGCCCATTCATACTTAGTTTAGTCATAAAGGACCTCTATGTATACATTTTGACTTAATTGGATCAAAATTTCAATGATTTGTATAGTCATGACATTCTAGTTGAAAAATCGAAAATTTTCAAAAAATGTTTACTCTATCGAAAAATGTCAAATTTGATCATTTATGGCTTTTTTATACTTAGTCCAGTCATAAAAGACCTCTATGCATACATTTTGACTTACTTGGATCAAAATTTCAATGATTTGTATAGTCATGACATTCTAGTTGAAAAATCGAAAATTTTCAAAAAATGTTTTTTCTATCGAAAAATGTCAAATTTGATCATTTTTGGCTTATTTATACTTAGTCCAGTCATAAACGACCTCTATGTATACATTTTGACTTACTTGGATTAAAATTTCATTGATTTGTACAGTCATGACTCTCATGTTGAAAAATCGAAAATTTTCAAAAAAATTTTTTTCTATCGAAAAATGTCAAATTTGATCATTTTTGGCTTTTTTATACTGAGTCCAGTCATAAAGGACCTCTATATATACATTTTGACTTACTTGGATCAAAATTTCAATGATTTGTATAGACATGACATTCTGGTTGAAAAATCGAAAATTTTCAAAAAATGTTTATTCTATCGAAAAATGTCAAATTTGATCCTTTATGGCTTATTTAAACTTAGTCCAGTCATAAATAACCTCTATGTATACATTTTGACTTACTTGATTCAAAATTTCAATGATTTGTATAGTCATGACTCTCATGTTGAAAAATCGAAAATTTTCAAAAAATGTTTTTCTATCGAAAAATTTCAAATTTGATCATTTCTGGCTTATTTATACTTAGTCCAGTCATAAACGACCTCTATGTATACATTTTGACTTACTTGGATCAAAATTTTTATGATTTGTATAGTCATGACATTCTAGTTGTAAAATCGGAAATTTTCAAAAAATGTTTTTTCTATCGAAATATGTCAAATTTGATCATTTTTGGCCCATTCATACTTAGTTTAGTCATAAAGGACCTCTATGTATACATTTTGACTTACATGGATCAAAATTTCAATGATTTGTATAGTCATGACATTCTAGTTGAAAAATGTTTTTTCTATCGAAAAATGTCAAATTTGATCATTTTTGGCTTATTTATCCTTAGTCCAGTCATAAACGACCTCTATGTATACATTTTGACTTAATTGGATCAAAATTTCAATGATTTGTATAGTCATGACATTCTAGTTGTAAAATCGGAAATTTTCAAAAAATGTTTTTTCTATCGAAAAATGTCAAATTTGATCATTTCTGGCATATTTATACTTAGCCCAGTCATAAGCGACCTCTATGTATACATTTTGACTTACTTGGATCAAAATTTCTATGATTTGTATAGTCATGACTCTCATGTTGAAAAATCGAAAATTTTCAAAAAATGTTTTTTCTATCGAAAAATGTCTAATTTGATCGTTTTTGGCTTATTTATACTTAGTCCAGTCATAAAGGACCTCAATGTATACATTTTGACTTACTTGGATCAAAATTTCAATGATTTGTATAGTCATGACATTCTAGTTGATAAATCGAAACTTTTCAAAAAATGTTTTTTCTATCGAAAAATGTCAAATTTGATCATTTTTGGCTTATTTATACTTAGTCCAGTCATAAACGACCTATTTCTATAAATTTTGACTTACTTGGATCAAAATTTCAATGATTTGTATAGACATGACATTCTGGTTGAAAAATCGAAAATTTTCAAAAAATGTTTATTCTATCGAAAAATGTCAAATTTGATCCTTTATGGCTTATTTAAACTTAGTCCAGTCATAAAGGACCTCTATGTATACATTTTGACTTACTTGATTCAAAATTTCAATGATTTGTATAGTCATGACTCTCATGTTGAAAAATCGAAAATTTTCAAAAAATGTTTTTCAATCGAAAAATATCAAATTTGATCATTTCTGGCTTATTTATACTTAGTCCAGTCATAAACGACCTCTATGAATACATTTTGACTTACTTGGATCAAAATTTTTATGATTTGTATAGTCATGACTCACATGTTGAAAAATCGAAAATTTTCAAAAAATGTTTTTTCTATCGAAAATTGTCAAATTTGATCATTTTTGGCTTATTTATACTTAGTCAAGTCATAAAGGTCCTCTATGTATACATTTAGACTTACTTGAATCAAAATTTCAATGATTTGTATAGTCATGACTCTCATGTTGAAAAATTGAAAATTTTCAAAAAATGTTTTTTCTATCGAAAAATGTCAAACTTGATCATTTTTGGCTTATTTATCCTTAGCCCAGTCATAAACGACCTCTATGTATACATTTTGACTTACTTGGATCAAAATTTCTATGATTTGTATAGTGATGACATTCTAGTTGAAAAATTGAAAATTTTCAAAAAAAGTTTTTTCTATCGAAAAATGTCAAATTTGATCATTTTTGGCTTATTTATACTTAGTCCAGTCATAAACGACCTCTATGTATACATTTTGACTTACTTGGATCAAAATATCAGGGATTTGTACAGTCATGATTCTCATGTTGAAAAATCGAAAATTTTCAAAAAATGTTTTTTCTATCGAAAAATGTCAAATTTGATCATTTTTGGCTTATTTATGCTTATTCCAGTCATAAACGACCTCTATGTATACATTTTGACTTACTTAGATCAAAATTTCAATGATTTGTATAGTCATGACATTCTGGTTGAAAAATCGAAAATTTTCAAAAAATGTTTTTTCTATCGAAAAATGTCAAATTTGATCATTTTTGGCTTATTTATGCTTAGTCCAGTCATAAACGACCTCTATGTATACATTTTGACTTACTTGGATCAAAATTTCAATGATTTGTATAGTCATGACATTCTGGTTGTAAAATCGAAAATTTTCAAAAAATGTTTATTCTATCGAAAAATGTCAAATTTGATCATTTCTGGCATATTTATACTTAGTCCAGTCATAAGCGACCTCTATGTATACATTTTGACTTACTTGGATCAAAATTTCTATGATTTGTATAGTCATGACTCTCATGTTGAAAAATCGAAAATTTTCAAAAAATGTTTTTTCTATCGAAAAATGTCAAATTTGATCATTTTTGGCTTATTTATACTTAGTCCAGTCATAAAGGTCCTCTATGTATACATTTAGACTTACTTGAATCAAAATTTCAATGATTTGTATAGTCATGACTCTCATGTTGAAAAATTGAAAATTTTCAAAAAATGTTTTTTCTATCGAAAAATGTCAAACTTGATCATTTTTGGCTTATTTATACTTAGCCCAGTCATAAACGACCTCTATGTATAATTTGACTTACTTGGATCAAAATTTCTATGATTTGTATAGTCATGACTCTCATGTTGAAAAATCGAAAATTTTCAAAAAATGTTTTTTCTATCGAAAAATGTCAAATTTGATCATTTTTGACTTATTTATACTTAGTCCAGTCAAAAACGACCTCTTTGTATACATTTTGACTTACTTGGATCAAAATTTTAATGATTTGTATAGACATGACATTCTAGTTGTTAAATCGGAAATTTTCAAAAAATGTTTTTTCTATCGAAAAATGTCAAATTTGATCATTTTTGGCTTATTTATACTTAGTCCAGTCATAAACGACCTCTATGTATACATTTTGACTTGCTTGGATCAAAATTTCAATGATTTGTATAGTCATGACTCTCATGTTGAAAAATCGAAAATTTTCAAAAAATGTTTTTTCTATCGAAAAATGTCAAATTTGATCATTATTGGCTTATTTATACTTAGTCCAGTCATAAAGGTCCTCTATGTATACATTTAGACTTACTTGAATCAAAATTTCAATGATTTGTATAGTCATGACTCTCATGTTGAAAAATTGAAAATTTTCAAAAAATGTTTTTTCTATCGAAAAATGTCAAACTTGATCATTTTTGGCTTATTTATACTTAGTCCAGTCATAAACGACCTCAATGTATATATTTTGACTTACTTGGATCAAAATTTCTATGATTGGTATAGTCATGACTCTCATGTTGAAAAATCGAAAATTTTCAAAAAATGTTTTTTCTATCGAAAAATGTCAAATTTGATCTTTTTTGGCTTATTTATACTTAGTCCAGTCAAAAAGGACCTGTACGTATACATTTTGACTTACTTGGATCAAAATTTCAATGATTTGTACAGTCATGACTCCCATGTTGAAAAATCGAAAATTTTCAAAAAATGTTTTTTCTATCGAAAAATGTCATATTTGATCATTTTTGGCTTATTTATACTTAGGCCAGTCATAAAGGACCTCTATGTATACATTTGACTTAATTGGATCAAAATTTCAATGATTTGTATAGTCATGACATTCTAGTTGAAAAATCGAAAATTTCAAATAATGTTTTTTCTATCGAAAAATGTCAAATTTGATCATTTTTAGCTTATTTATACTAAGTCCAGTCATTAAGGACCTCTTTGTATATATTTTGACTTAATTGGATCAAAATTTCAATGATTTGTATAGTTATGACATTCTAGTTGAAAAATCGAAAATTTACAAAAAATGTTTTTTCTATCGAGAAATGTCAAATTTGATCATTTTTAGCTTATTTATACTTAGTCCAGTCATAAACGACCTCTATGTATACATTTGGACTTACTTGGATCAAAATTTCAATGATTTGTATAGTCATGACTCTCATGTTGAAAAATCGAAAATTTTCAAAAAATGTTTTTTCTATCGAAAAATGTCAAATTTGATCACTTTTGGCTTATTTATGCTTAGCCCAGTCATAAACGACCTCTATGTATACATTTTGACTTACTTGGATCAAAATTTCTATGATTTGTATAGTCATGACTCTCATGTTGAAAAATCGAAAATTTTCAAAAAATGTTTTTTCTATCGAAAAATGTCAAATTTGATCATTTTTGACTTATTTATACTTAGTCCAGTCAAAAACGACCTCTTTGTATACATTTTGACTTACTTGGATCAAAATTTTAATGATTTGTATAGACATGACAATCTAGTTGTTAAATCGGAAATTTTCAAAAAATGTTTTTTCTATCGAAAAATGTCAAATTTGATCATTTTTGGCTTATTTATACTTAGTCCAGTCATAAACGACCTCTATGTATACATTTTGACTTACTTAGATCAAAATTTCAATGATTTGTATAGTCATGACTCTCATGTTGAAAAATCGAAAATTTTCAAAAAATGTTTTTTCTATCGAAAAATGTCAAATTTGATCATTTTTGCCTTATTTATTCTTAGTCCAGTCATAAACGACCTCTATGTATACATTTTGACTTGCTTGGATCAAAATTTCAATGATTTGTATAGTCAAGACTCTCATGTTGAAAAATCGAAAATTTTCCAAAAATGTTTTTTCTATCGAAAAATGTCAAATTTGATCATTTTTGGCTTATTTATACTTAGTCCAGTCATAAAGGTCCTCTATGTATACATTTGGACTTACTTGAATCAAAATTTCAATGATTTGTATAGTCATGACTCTCATGTTGAAAAATCGAAAATTTTCAAAAAATGTTTTTTCTATCGAAAAATGTCAAATTTGATCATTTTTGGCTTATTTATACTTAGTCCAGTCATAAACGACCTCTATGTATACATTTTGACTTACTTGGATCAAAATTTCAATGATTTGTATAGTCATGACTCTCATGTTGAAAAATCGAAAATTTTCAAAAAATGTTTTTTCTATCGAAAAATGTCAAATTTGATCATTTTTGGCTTATTTATACTTAGTCAAGTCATAAACGACCTCTTTGTATACATTTTGACTTACTCGGATCAAAATTTCAATGATTTGTATAGTCATGACTCTCATGTTGAAAAATCGAAAATTTTCAAAAAATTTTTTTTCTATCGAAAAATGTCAAATTTGATCATTTTTGGCTTATTTATACTTAGTCCAGTCATAAAGGACCTCT
>NW_025408344.1:0-39602 GCF_905475395.1 Chrysoperla carnea
ACTTGGATCAAAATTTCAATGATTTGTATAGTCATGACATTCTAGTTGTAAAATCGGAAATTTCAAAAAATGTTTTTTCTATCGAAAAATGTCAAATTTGATCATTTTTGGCTTATTTATACTTAGTTCAGTCATAAACGACCTCTATGTATACATTTTGACTTACTTGGATCAAAATTACAATGATTTGTATAGTCATGACTCTCATGTTGAAAAATCGAAAATTTTCAAAAAATGTTTTTTCTATCGAAAAATGTCAAATTTGATCATTTTTGGCTTATATATACTTAGTCTAGTCATAAAGGACCTCTATGTATACATTTTGACTTACTTGGATCAAAATTTCAATGATTTGTATAGTCATGACATTCTAGTTGTAAAATCGGAAATTTTCAAAAAATGTTTTTTCTACCGAAAAATGTCAAATTTGATCATTTTTGGCTTATTTATACTTAGTCCAGTCATAAAGGACCTCAATGTATACATTTTGACTTACTTGGATCAAAATTTCAATGATTTGTATAGTCATGACATTCTAGTTGAAAAATCGAAAATTTTCAAAAAATGTTTTTCTATCGAAAAATGTCAAATTTGATCATTTTTGGCTTATTTATACTTAGTCCAGTCATAAAGGACCTCTATGTATACATTTTGACTGACTTGGATCAAAATTTCAATGATTTGTATAGTCATGACTTTCTAGTTGTAAAATCGGAAATTTTCAAAAAATGTTTTTTCTATCAAAAAATGTCAAATTTGATCATTTTTGGCTTATTTATACTTAGTCCAGTCATAAAGGACCTCTATGTATACATTTTGACTTACTTGGATCAAAATTTCAATGATTTGTATAGTCATGACTCTCATGTTGAAAAATCGAAAATTTTCAAAAAATGTTTTTTCTATCGAAAAATGTCAAATTTGATCATTTTTGGCTTATTTATACTTAGTCCAGTCATAAACGACCTCTATGTATACATTTTGACTTACTTGGATCAAAATTTCAATGATTTGTATAGTCATGACATTCTAGTTGTAAAATCGGAAATTTTCAAAAAATGTTTTTTCTATCGAAAAATGCAAATTTGATCATTTTTGGCTTATTTATACTTAGTCCAGTCATAAAGGACCTCTATGTATACATTTTGACCTACTTGGATCAAAATTTCAATGATTTGTATAGTCATGACATTCTAGTTGTAAAATCGAAAATTTTCAAAAAATGTCTTTTCTATCGAAAAATGTCAAATTTGATCATTTTCGGCTTATTTATACTTAGTCCAGTCATAAACGACCTCTATGTATACATTTTGACTTACTTGGATCAAAATTTCAATGATTTGTATAGTCATGACTCTCATGTTGAAAAATAGAAAATATTCAAAAAATGTTTTTTCTATCGAAAAATGTCAAATTTGATCATTTTTGGCTTATTTATACTTAGTCCAGTCATAAAGGACCTCTATGTATACATTTTGACTTACTTGGGTCAAAATTTCAATGATTTGTATAGTCATGACTCTCATGTTGAAAAATCGAAAATTTTCAAAAAATGTTTTTTCTATCGAAAAATGTCAAATTTGATCATTTTTGGCTTATTTATACTTAGTCCAGTCATAAACGACCTCTATGTATACATTTTGACTTACTTGGATCAAAATTTCAATGATTTGTATAGTCATGACATTCTAGTTATAAAATCGGAAATTTTCAAAAAATGTTTTTTCTATCGAAAAATGTCAAATTTGATCATTTTTGGCTTATTTATACTTAGTCCAGTCATAAACGACCTCTATGTATACATTTTGACTTACTTGGATCAAAATTTCAATGATTTGTATAGTCATGACATTCTAGTTGAAAAATCGAAAATTTTCAAAAAATGTTTTTTCTATCGAAAAATGTCAAATTTGTTCATTTTTGGCTTATTTATAATTAGTACAGTCATAAACGACCTCTATGTATGCATTTTGACTTACTTGGATCAAAATTTCAATGATTTGTATAGTCATGACATTCTAGTTGTAAAATCGGAAATTTTCAAAAAATGTTTTTTCTATCGAAAAATGTCAAATTTGATCATTTTTGACTTATTTATACTTAGTCCAGTCATAAAGGACCTCTATGTATACATTTTGACTTACTTGGATCAAAATTTCAATGATTTGTATAGTCATGACATTCTAGTTGTAAAATCGGAAATTTTCAAAAAATGTTTTTTCTACCGAAAAATGTCAAATTTGATCATTTCTGGATTATTTATACTTAGTCCAGTCATAAAGGACCTCTATGTATACATTTTGACTTACTTGGATCAAAATTTCAATGATTTGTATAGTCATGACATTCTAGTTGAAAAATCGAAAATTTTCAAAAAATGTTTTTCTATCGAAAAATGTCAAATTTGATCATTTTTGGCTTATTTATACTTAGTCCAGTCATAAAGGACCTCTATGTATACATTTTGACTTACTTGGATCAAAATTTCAATGATTTGTATAGTCATGACATTCTAGTTGTAAAATCGGAAATTTTCAAAAAATGTTTTTTCTATCGAAAAATGTCAAATTTGATCATTTTTGGCTTATTTATACTTAATCCAGTCATAAACGACCTCTATGTATACATTTTGACTTACTTGGATCAAAATTTCAATGATTTGTATAGTCATGACAATCTAGTTGTAAAAACGGAAATTTTCAAAAAATGTTTTTTCTATCGAAAAATGTCAAATTCGATCATTTTTGGCTTATTTATACTTAGTCCAGTCATAAACGACCTCTATGTATACATTCTGACTTACTTGGATCAAAATTTCAATGATTTGTATAGTCATGACATTCTAGTTGTAAAATCGGAAATTTTCAAAAAATGTTTTTTTATCGAAAAATGTCAAATTTGATCATTTTTGGCTTATTTATACTTAGTCCAGTCATAAAGGACCTCTATGTATACATTTTGACTTACTTGGATCAAAATTTCAATGATTTGTATAGTCATGACATTCTAGTTGTAAAATCGTAAATTTTCAAAAAATGTTTTTTTTATCGAAAAATGTCAAATTTGATCATTTTTGGCTTATTTATACTTAGTCCAGTCATAAAAGACCTCTATGCATACATTTTGACTTACTTGGATCAAAATTTCAATGATTTGTATAGTCATGACTCTCATGTTGAAAAAACGGAAATTTTCAAAAAATGTTTTTTCTATCGAAAAATGTCAAATTCGATCATTTTTGGCTTATTTATACTTAGTCCAGTCATAAACGACCTCTATGTATACATTTTGACTTACTTGGATCAAAATTTCAATGATTTGTATAGTCATGACTCTCATGTTGAAAAATAGAAAATTTTCAAAAAATGTTTTTTCTATCGAAAAATGTCAAATTTGATCATTTTGGCTTATTTATACTTAGTCCAGTCATAAAGGACCTCTATGTATACATTTTGACTTACTTGGATCAAAATTTCAATGATTTGTATAGTCATGACATTCTAGTTGTAAAATCGTAAATTTTCAAAAAATGTTTTTTTATCGAAAAATGTCAAATTTGATCATTTTTGGCTTATTTATACTTAGTCCAGTCATAAAGGACCTCTATGTATACATTTTGACTTACTTGGATCAAAATTTCAATGATTTGTATAGTCATGACTCTCATGTTGAAAAATCGAAAATTTTCAAAAAATGTTTTTTCTATCGAAAAATGTCAAATTTGATCATTTTTGGCTTATATATACTTAGTCCAGTCATAAAGGACCTCTATGTATACATTTTGACTTACTTGGATCAAAATTTCAATGATTTGTATAGTCATGACATTCTAGTTGTAAAATTTGGAAAGTTTCAAAAAATGTTTTTTCTACCGAAAAATGTCAAATTTGATCATTTTTGGCTTATTTATACTTAGTCCAGTCATAAAGGACCTCTATGTATACATTTTGACTTACTTGGATCAAAATTTCAATGATTTGTATAGTCATGACATTCTAGTTGTAAAATCGGAAATTTCAAAAAATGTTTTTTCTACCGAAAAATGTCAAATTTGATCATTTTTGGCTTATTTATACTTAGTCCAGTCATAAACGACCTCTATGTATACATTTTGACTTACTTGGATCAAAATTTCAATGATTTGTATAGTCATGACATTCTAGTTGTAAAATCGGAAATTTTCAAAAAATGTTTTTTCTATCGAAAAATGCAAATTTGATCATTTTTGGCTTATTTATACTTAGTCCAGTCATAAAGGACCTCTATGTATACATTTTGACCTACTTGGATCAAAATTTCAATGATTTGTATAGTCATGACATTCTAGTTGTAAAATCGAAAATTTTCAAAAAATGTCTTTTCTATCTAAAAATGTCAAATTTGATCATTTTTGGCTTAATTATACTTAGTCCAGTCATAAACGACCTCTATGTATACATTTTGACTTACTTGGATCAAAATTTCAATGATTTGTATAGTCATGACTCTCATGTTGAAAAATAGAAAATTTTCAAAAAATGTTTTTTCTATCGAAAAATGTCAAATTTGATCATTTTTGGCTTATTTATACTTAGTCCAGTCATAAAGGACCTCTATGTATACATTTTGACTTACTTGGATCAAAATTTCAATGATTTGTATAGTCATGACATTCTAGTTGTAAAATCGTAAATTTTCAAAAAATGTTTTTTTATCGAAAAATGTCAAATTTGATCATTTTTGGCTTATTTATACTTAGTCCAGTCATAAAGGACCTCTATGTATACATTTTGACTTACTTGGATCAAAATTTCAATGATTTGTATAGTCATGACTCTCATGTTGAAAAATCGAAAATTTTCAAAAAATGTTTTTTCTATCGAAAAATGTCAAATTTGATCATTTTTGGCTTATATATACTTAGTCCAGTCATAAAGGACCTCTATGTATACATTTTGACTTACTTGGATCAAAATTTCAATGATTTGTA
Source organism: Chrysoperla carnea (assembly GCF_905475395.1). Taxonomy (NCBI): domain Eukaryota; kingdom Metazoa; phylum Arthropoda; class Insecta; order Neuroptera; family Chrysopidae; genus Chrysoperla; species Chrysoperla carnea. The sequence continues at coordinate 4,970 of NW_025408344.1, forward strand.
TAGTCATGACATTCTAGTTGTAAAATTTGGAAAGTTTCAAAAAATGTTTTTTCTACCGAAAAATGTCAAATTTGATCATTTTTGGCTTATTTATACTTAGTCCAGTCATAAAGGACCTCTATGTATACATTTTGACTTACTTGGATCAAAATTTCAATGATTTGTATAGTCATGACATTCTAGTTGAAAAATCGAAAATTTTCAAAAAATGTTTTTCTATCGAAAATGTCAAATTTGATCATTTTTGGCTTATTTATACTTAGTCCAGTCATAAAGGACCTCTATGTATACATTTTGACTTACTTGGATCAAAATTTCAATGATTTGTATAGTCATGCCATTCTAGTTGTAAAATCGGAAATTTTCAAAAAATGTTTTTTCTATCGAAAAAAGTCAAATTTGATCATTTTTGGCTTATTTATACTTAATCCAGTCATAAACGACCTCTATGTATACATTTTGACTTACTTGGATCAAAATTTCAATGATTTGTATAGTCATGACAATCTAGTTGTAAAATCGGAAATTTTCAAAAAATGTTTTTTCTATCGAAAAATGTCAAATTCGATCATTTTTGGCTTATTTATACTTAGTCCAGTCATAAACGACCTCTATGTATTCATTTTGACTTTCTTGGATCAAAATTTCAATGATTTGTATAGTCATGACATTCTAGTTGTAAAATCGGAAATTTTCAAAAAATGTTTTTTCTATCGAAAAATGTCAAATTTGATCATTTTTTGGCTTATTTATACTTAGTCCAGTCATGAACGACCTCTATGTATACATTTTGACTTACATGTATCAAAATTTCAATAATTTGTATAGTCATGACATTCTAGTTGAAAAATCGGAAATTTTCAAAAAATGTTTTTTCTATCGAAAAATGTCAAATTTGATCATTTTTGGCTTATTTATACTTAGTCCAGTCATAAACGACCTCTATGTATACATTTTGACTTACTTGTATCAAAATTTCAATGATTTGTTTAGTCATGACTCTCATGTTGAAAAATCGAAAATTTTTCAAAAAATGTTTTTTCTATCGAAAAATGTCAAATTTGATCATTTTTGGCTTATTTATACTTAGTCCAGTCATAAACGACCTCTATGTATACATTTTGACTTACTTGGATCAAAATTTCAATGATTTGTGGAGTCATGACATTCTAGTTGTAAAATCGGAAATTTCAAAAAATGTTTTTTCTATCGAAAAATGTCAAATTTGATCATTTTTTGGCTTATTTATACTTAGTCCAGTCATAAACGACCTCTATGTATACATTTTGACTTACTTGGATCAAAATTTCAATGATTTGTTTAGTCATGACTCTCATGTTGAAAAATCGAAAATTTTCAAAAAATGTTTTTTCTATCGAAAAATGTCAAATTTGATCATTTTTGGCTTATTTATACTTAGTCCAGTCATAAACGACCTCTATGTATACATTTTGACTTACTTGGATCAAAATTTCAATGATTTGTATAGTCATGACATTCTAGTTGTAAAATCGGAAATTTTCAAAAAATGTTTTTTCTACCGAAAAATGTCAAATTTGATCATTTTTGGCTTATTTATACTTAGTCCAGTCATAAAGGACCTCTATGTATACATTTTGACTTACTTGGATCAAAATTTCAATGATTTGTATAGTCATGACATTCTAGTTGAAAAATCGAAAATTTGCAAAAAATGTTTTTTCTATCGAAAAATGTCAAATTTGATCATTTTTGGCTTATTTATACTTAGTCCAGTCATAAAGGACCTCTATGTATACATTTTGACTTACTTGGATCAAAATTTCAATGATTTGTATAGTCATGACATTCTAGTTGTAAAATCGAAAATTTTCAAAAAATGTTTTTTTCTATCGAAAAATGTCAAATTTGATCATTTTTGGCTTATTTATACTTAGTCCAGTCATAAAGGACCTCTATGTATACATTTTGACTTACTTGGATCAAAATTTCAATGATTTGTATAGTCATGACTCTCATGTTGAAAAATAGAAAATTTTCAAAAAATGTTTTTTCTATCGAAAAATGTCAAATTTGATCATTTTTGGCTTATTTATACTTAGTCCAGTCATAAAGGACCTCTATGTATACATTTTGACTTACTTGGATCAAAATTTCAATGATTTGTATAGTCATGACATTCTAGTTGTAAAATCGTAAATTTTCAAAAAATGTTTTTTTATCGAAAAATGTCAAATTTGATCATTTTTGGCTTTTTTTTTACTTAGTCCAGTCATAAAGGACCTCTATGTATACATTTTGACTTACTTGGATCAAAATTTCAATGATTTGTATAGTCATGACTCTCATGTTGAAAAATCGAAAATTTTCAAAAAATGTTTTTTCTATCGAAAAATGTCAAATTTGATCATTTTTGGCTTATATATACTTAGTCCAGTCATAAAGGACCTCTATGTATACATTTTGACTTACTTGGATCAAAATTTCAATGATTTGTATAGTCATGACATTCTAGTTGTAAAATTTGGAAAGTTTCAAAAATGTTTTTTCTACCGAAAAATGTCAAATTTGATCATTTTTGGCTTATTTATACTTAGTCCAGTCATAAAGGACCTCTATGTATACATTTTGACTTACTTGGATCAAAATTTCAATGATTTGTATAGTCATGACATTCTAGTTGAAAAATCGAAAATTTTCAAAAAATGTTTTTCTATCGAAAAATGTCAAATTTGATCATTTTTGGCTTATTTATACTTAGTCCAGTCATAAAGGACCTCTATGTATACATTTTGACTTACTTGGATCAAAATTTCAATGATTTGTATAGTCATGACATTCTAGTTGTAAAATCGGAAATTTTCAAAAAATGTTTTTTCTATCGAAAAATGTCAAATTTGATCATTTTTGGCTTATTTATACCAAATCCAGTCAAAAACGACCTCTATGTATACATTTTGACTTACTTGGATCAAAATTTCAATGATTTGTATAGTCATGACAATCTAGTTGTAAAATCGGAAATTTTCAAAAAATGTTTTTTCTATCGAAAAATGTCAAATTCGATCATTTTTGGCTTATTTATACTTAGTCCAGTCATAAACGACCTCTATGTATTCATTTTGACTTACTTGGATCAAAATTTCAATGATTTGTATAGTCATGACATTCTAGTTGTAAAATCGAAAATTTTCAAAAAATGTTTTTTCTATCGAAAAATGTCAAATTTGATCATTTTTGGCTTATTTATACTTAGTTCAGTCATAAACGACCTCTATGTATACATTTTGACTTACTTGGATCAAAATTTCAATGATTTGTATAGTCATGACTCTCATGTTGAAAAATCGAAAATTTTCAAAAAATGTTTTTTCTATCGACAAATGTCAAATTTGATCATTTTTGGCTTATTTATACTTATTCCAGTCATAAAGGACCTCTATGTATACATTCTGACTTACTTGGATCAAAATTTCAATGATTTGTATAGTCATGACATTCTAGTTGTAAAATCGGAAATTTTCAAAAAATGTTTTTTTATCGAAAAATGTCTAATTTGATCATTTTTGGCTTATTTATTCTTAGTCCAGTCATAAAGGACCTCTATGTATACATTTTGACTTACTTGGATCAAAATTTCAATGATTTGTATTGTCATGACTTTCATATTGAAAAATCGAAAATTTTCAAAAAATGTTTTTTCTATCGAAAAATGTCAAATTTGATCATTTTTGGCTTATTTATACTTAGTCCAGTCATAAAGGACCTCTTTGTATACATTTTGACTTACTTGGATCAAAATTTCAATGATTTGTATAGTCATGACATTCTAGTTGTAAAATCGGAAATTTTCAAAAAATGTTTTTTCTATCGAAAAATGTCAAATTTGATCATTTTTGGCTTATTTATACTTAGTCCAGTCATGAACGACCTCTATGTATACATTTTGACTTACATGTATCAAAATTTCAATAATTTGTATAGTCATGACATTCTAGTTGAAAAATCGAAAATTTTCAAAAAATGTTTTTTCTATCGAAAAATGTCAAATTTGATCATTTTTGGCTTATTTATACTTAGTCCAGTCATAAACGACCTCTATGTATACATTTTGACTTACTTGGATCAAAATTTCAATGATTTGTATAGTCATGACATTCTAGTTGTAAAATCGGAAATTTTCAAAAAATGTTTTTTCTATCGAAAAATGTCAAATTTGATCATTTTTGGCTTATTTATACTTAGTCCAGTCATAAACGACCTCTATGTATACATTTTGACTTACTTGGATCAAAATTTCAATGATTTGTATAGTCATGACATTCTAGTTGTAAAATCGGAAATTTTCAAAAAATGTTTTTTCTATCGAAAAATGTCAAATTTGATCATTTTTGGCTTATTTATACTTAGTCCAGTCATAAACGACCTCTATGTATACATTTTGATTTACTTGTATCAAAATTTCAATGATTTGTTTAGTCATGACTCTCATGTTGAAAAATCGAAAATTTTTCAAAAAATGTTTTTTCTATCGAAAAATGTCAAATTTGATCATTTTTGGCTTATTTATACTTAGTCCAGTCATAAACGACCTCTATGTATACATTTTGACTTACTTGGATCAAAATTTCAATGATTTGTGGAGTCATGACATTCTAGTTGTAAAATCGGAAATTTTCAAAAAATGTTTTTTCTATCGAAAAATGTCAAATTTGATCATTTTTGGCTTATTTATACTTAGTCCAGTCATAAACGACCTCTATGTATACATTTTGACTTACTTGGATCAAAATTTCAATGATTTGTTTAGTCATGACTCTCATGTTGAAAAATCGAAAATTTTCAAAAAATGTTTTTTCTATCGAAAAATGTCAAATTTGATCATTTTTGGCTTATTTATACTTAGTCCAGTCATAAACGACCTCTATGTATACATTTTGACTTACTTGGATCAAAATTTCAATGATTTGTATAGTCATGACATTCTAGTTGTAAAATCGGAAATTTTCAAAAAATGTTTTTTCTACCGAAAAATGTCAAATTTGATCATTTTTGGCTTATTTATACTTAGTCCAGTCATAAAGGACCTCTATGTATACATTTTGACTTACTTGGATCAAAATTTCAATGATTTGTATAGTCATGACATTCTAGTTGAAAAATCGAAAATTTTCAAAAAATGTTTTTTCTATCGAAAAATGTCAAATTTGATCATTTTTGGCTTATTTATACTTAGTCCAGTCATAAAGGACCTCTATGTATACATTTTGACTTACTTGGATCAAAATTTCAATGATTTGTATAGTCATGACATTCTAGTTGTAAAATCGGAAATTTTCAAAAAATGTTTTTTCTATCGAAAAATGTCAAATTTGATCATTTTTGGCTTATTTATACTTAGTCCAGTCATAAACGACCTCTATGTATACATTTTGACTTACTTGGATCAAAATTTCAATGATTTGTATAGTCATGACTCTCATGTTGAAAAATCGAAAATTTTCAAAAAATGTTTTTTCTATCGAAAAATGTCAAATTTGATCATTTTTGGCTTATATATACTTAGTCCAGTCATAAAGGACCTCTATGTATACATTTTGACTTACTTGGATCAAAATTTCAATGATTTGTATAGTCATGACATTCTAGTTGTAAAATCGGAAATTTTCAAAAAATGTTTTTTCTACCGAAAAATGTCAAATTTGATCATTTTTGGCTTATTTATACTTAGTCCAGTCATAAACGACCTCTATGTATACATTTTGACTTACTTGGATCAAAATTTCAATGATTTGTATAGTCATGACATTCTAGTTGTAAAATCGGAAATTTTCAAAAAATGTTTTTTCTATCGAAAAATGCAAATTTGATCATTTTTGGCTTATTTATACTTAGTCCAGTCATAAAGGACCTCTATGTATACATTTTGACCTACTTGGATCAAAATTTCAATGATTTGTATAGTCATGACATTCTAGTTGTAAAATCGAAAATTTTCAAAAAATGTCTTTTCTATCGAAAAATGTCAAATTTGATCATTTTTGGCTTATTTATACTTAGTCCAGTCATAAACGACCTCTATGTATACATTTTGACTTACTTGGATCAAAATTTCAATGATTTGTATAGTAATGACTCTCATGTTGAAAAATAGAAAATTTTCAAAAAATGTTTTTTCTATCGAAAAATGTCAAATTTGATCATTTTTGGCTTATTTATACTTAGTCCAGTCATAAAGGACCTCTATGTATACATTTTGACTTACTTGGATCAAAATTTCAATGATTTGTATAGTCATGACATTCTAGTTGTAAAATCGTAAATTTTCAAAAAATGTTTTTTTATCGAAAAATGTCAAATTTGATCATTTTTGGCTTATTTATACTTAGTCCAGTCATAAAGGACCTCTATGTATCATTTTGACTTACTTGGATCAAAATTTCAATGATTTGTATAGTCATGACTCTCATGTTGAAAAATCGAAAATTTTCAAAAAATGTTTTTTCTATCGAAAAATGTCAAATTTGATCATTTTTGGCTTATATATACTTAGTCCAGTCATAAAGGACCTCTATGTATACATTTTGACTTACTTGGATCAAAATTTCAATGATTTGTATAGTCATGACATTCTAGTTGTAAAATTTGGAAAGTTTCAAAAAATGTTTTTTCTACCGAAAAATGTAAAATTTGATCATTTTTGGCTTATTTATACTTAGTCCAGTCATAAAGGACCTCTATGTATACATTTTGACTTACTTGGATCAAAATTTCAATGATTTGTATAGTCATGACATTCTAGTTGAAAAATCGAAAATTTTCAAAAAATGTTTTTCTATCGAAAAATGTCAAATTTGATCATTTTTGGCTTATTTATACTTAGTCCAGTCATAAAGGACCTCTATGTATACATTTTGACTTACTTGGATCAAAATTTCAATGATTTGTATAGTCATGACATTCTAGTTGTAAAATCGGAAATTTTCAAAAAATGTTTTTTCTATCGAAAAATGTCAAATTTGATCATTTTTGGCTTATTTATACCAAATCCAGTCATAAACGACCTCTATGTATACATTTTGACTTACTTGGATCAAAATTTCAATGATTTGTATAGTCATGACAATCTAGTTGTAAAATCGGAAATTTTCAAAAAATGTTTTTTCTATCGAAAAATGTCAAATTCGATCATTTTTGGCTTATTTATACTTAGTCCAGTCATAAACGACCTCTATGTATTCATTTTGACTTACTTGGATCAAAATTTCAATGATTTGTATAGTCATGACATTCTAGTTGTAAAATCGAAAATTTTCAAAAAATGTTTTTTCTATCGAAAAATGTCAAATTTGATCATTTTTGGCTTATTTATACTTAGTTCAGTCATAAACGACCTCTATGTATACATTTTGACTTACTTGGATCAAAATTTCAATGATTTGTATAGTCATGACTCTAATGTTGAAAAATCGAAAATTTTCAAAAAATGTTTTTTCTATCGAAAAATGTCAAATTTGATCATTTTTGGCTTATTTATACTTATTCCAGTCATAAAGGACCTCTATGTATACATTCTGACTTACTTGGATCAAAATTTCAATGATTTGTATAGTCATGACATTCTAGTTGTAAAATCGGAAATTTTCAAAAAATGTTTTTTTATCGAAAAATGTCTAATTTGATCATTTTTGGCTTATTTATTCTTAGTCCAGTCATAAAGGACCTCTATGTATACATTTTGACTTACTTGGATCAAAATTTCAATGATTTGTATTGTCATGACTTTCATATTGAAAAATCGAAAATTTTCAAAAAATGTTTTTTCTATCGAAAAATGTCAAATTTGATCATTTTTGGCTTATTTATACTTAGTCCAGTCATAAAGGACCTCTTTGTATACATTTTGACTTACTTGGATCAAAATTTCAATGATTTGTATAGTCATGACATTCTAGTTGTAAAATCGAAAATTTTCAAAAAATGTTTTTTCTATCGAAAAATGTCAAATTTGATCATTTTTGGCTTATTTATACTTAGTCCAGTCATGAACGACCTCTATGTATACATTTTGACTTACATGTATCAAAATTTCAATAATTTGTATAGTCATGACATTCTAGTTGAAAAATCGAAAATTTTCAAAAAATGTTTTTTCTATCGAAAAATGTCAAATTTGATCATTTTTGGCTTATTTATACTTAGTCCAGTCATAAACGACCTCTATGTATACATTTTGACTTACTTGGATCAAAATTTCAATGATTTGTATAGTCATGACATTCTAGTTGTAAAATCGGAAATTTTCAAAAAATGTTTTTTCTATCGAAAAATGTCAAATTTGATCATTTTTGGCTTATTTATACTTAGTCCAGTCATAAACGACCTCTATGTATACATTTTGACTTACTTGGATCAAAATTTCAATGATTTGTTTAGTCATGACTCTCATGTTGAAAAATCGAAAATTTTTCAAAAAATGTTTTTTCTATCGAAAAATGTCAAATTTGATCATTTTTGGCTTATTTATACTTAGTCCAGTCATAAACGACCTCTATGTATACATTTTGACTTACTTGGATCAAAATTTCAATGATTTTTGGAGTCATGACATTCTAGTTGAAAAATCGAAAATTTTCAAAAAATGTTTTTTCTATCGAAAAATGTCAAATTTGATCATTTTTGGCTTATTTATAATTAGTCCAGTCATAAACGACCTCTATGTATACATTTTGACTTACTTGGATCAAAATTTCAATGATTTGTTTAGTCATGACTCTCATGTTGAAAAATCGAAATTTTCAAAAAATGTTTTTTCTATCGAAAAATGTCAAATTTGATCATTTTTGGCTTATTTATACTTAGTCCAGTCATAAACGACCTCTATGTATACATTTTGACTTACTTGGATCAAAATTTCAATGATTTGTATAGTCATGACATTCTAGTTGTAAAATCGGAAATTTTCAAAAAATGTTTTTTCTACCGAAAAATGTCAAATTTGATCATTTTTGGCTTATTTATACTTAGTCCAGTCATAAACGACCTCTATGTATACATTTTGACTTACTTGGATCAAAATTTCAATGATTTGTATAGTCATGACATTCTAGTTGTAAAATCGGAAATTTTCAAAAAATGTTTTTTCTATCGAAAAATGCAAATTTGATCATTTTTGGCTTATTTATACTTAGTCCAGTCATAAAGGACCTCTATGTATACATTTTGACCTACTTGGATCAAAATTTCAATGATTTGTATAGTCATGACATTCTAGTTGTAAAATCGAAAATTTTCAAAAAATGTCTTTTCTATCGAAAAATGTCAAATTTGATCATTTTTGGCTTATTTATACTTAGTCCAGTCATAAACGACCTCTATGTATACATTTTGACTTACTTGGATCAAAATTTCAATGATTTGTATAGTAATGACTCTCATGTTGAAAAATAGAAAATTTTCAAAAAATGTTTTTTCTATCGAAAAATGTCAAATTTGATCATTTTTGGCTTATTTATACTTAGTCCAGTCATAAAGGACCTCTATGTATACATTTTGACTTACTTGGATCAAAATTTCAATGATTTGTATAGTCATGACATTCTAGTTGTAAAATCGTAAATTTTCAAAAAATGTTTTTTTATCGAAAAATGTCAAATTTGATCATTTTTGGCTTATTTATACTTAGTCCAGTCATAAAGGACCTCTATGTATCATTTTGACTTACTTGGATCAAAATTTCAATGATTTGTATAGTCATGACTCTCATGTTGAAAAATCGAAAATTTTCAAAAAATGTTTTTTCTATCGAAAAATGTCAAATTTGATCATTTTTGGCTTATATATACTTAGTCCAGTCATAAAGGACCTCTATGTATACATTTTGACTTACTTGGATCAAAATTTCAATGATTTGTATAGTCATGACATTCTAGTTGTAAAATTTGGAAAGTTTCAAAAAATGTTTTTTCTACCGAAAAATGTAAAATTTGATCATTTTTGGCTTATTTATACTTAGTCCAGTCATAAAGGACCTCTATGTATCATTTTGACTTACTTGGATCAAAATTTCAATGATTTGTATAGTCATGACTCTCATGTTGAAAAATCGAAAATTTTCAAAAAATGTTTTTTCTATCGAAAAATGTCAAATTTGATCATTTTTGGCTTATATATACTTAGTCCAGTCATAAAGGACCTCTATGTATACATTTTGACTTACTTGGATCAAAATTTCAATGATTTGTATAGTCATGACATTCTAGTTGAAAAATCGAAAATTTTCAAAAAATGTTTTTCTATCGAAAAATGTCAAATTTGATCATTTTTGGCTTATTTATACTTAGTCCAGTCATAAAGGACCTCTATGTATACATTTTGACTTACTTGGATCAAAATTTCAATGATTTGTATAGTCATGACATTCTAGTTGTAAAATCGGAAATTTTCAAAAAATGTTTTTTCTATCGAAAAATGTCAAATTTGATCATTTTTGGCTTATTTATACCAAATCCAGTCATAAACGACCTCTATGTATACATTTTGACTTACTTGGATCAAAATTTCAATGATTTGTATAGTCATGACAATCTAGTTGTAAAATCGGAAATTTTCAAAAAATGTTTTTTCTATCGAAAAATGTCAAATTCGATCATTTTTGGCTTATTTATACTTAGTCCAGTCATAAACGACCTCTATGTATTCATTTTGACTTACTTGGATCAAAATTTCAATGATTTGTATAGTCATGACATTCTAGTTGTAAAATCGAAAATTTTCAAAAAATGTTTTTTCTATCGAAAAATGTCAAATTTGATCATTTTTGGCTTATTTATACTTAGTTCAGTCACAAACGACCTCTATGTATACATTTTGACTTACTTGGATCAAAATTTCAATGATTTGTATAGTCATGACTCTAATGTTGAAAAATCGAAAATTTTCAAAAAATGTTTTTTCTATCGAAAAATGTCAAATTTGATCATTTTTGGCTTATTTATACTTATTCCAGTCATAAAGGACCTCTATGTATACATTCTGACTTACTTGGATCAAAATTTCAATGATTTGTATAGTCATGACATTCTAGTTGTAAAATCGGAAATTTTCAAAAAATGTTTTTTTATCGAAAAATGTCTAATTTGATCATTTTTGGCTTATTTATTCTTAGTCCAGTCATAAAGGACCTCTATGTATACATTTTGACTTACTTGGATCAAAATTTCAATGATTTGTATTGTCATGACTTTCATATTGAAAAATCGAAAATTTTCAAAAAATGTTTTTTCTATCGAAAAATGTCAAATTTGATCATTTTTGGCTTATTTATACTTAGTCCAGTCATAAAGGACCTCTTTGTATACATTTTGACTTACTTGGATCAAAATTTCAATGATTTGTATAGTCATGACATTCTAGTTGTAAAATCGGAAATTTTCAAAAAATGTTTTTTCTATCGAAAAATGTCAAATTTGATCATTTTTGGCTTATTTATACTTAGTCCAGTCATGAACGACCTCTATGTATACATTTTGACTTACATGTATCAAAATTTCAATAATTTGTATAGTCATGACATTCTAGTTGAAAAATCGAAAATTTTCAAAAAATGTTTTTTCTATCGAAAAATGTCAAATTTGATCATTTTTGGCATATTTATACTTAGTCCAGTCATAAACGACCTCTATGTATACATTTTGACTTACTTGGATCAAAATTTCAATGATTTGTATAGTCATGACATTCTAGTTGTAAAATCGGAAATTTTCAAAAAATGTTTTTTCTATCGAAAAATGTCAAATTTGATCATTTTTGGCTTATTTATACTTAGTCCAGTCATAAACGACCTCTATGTATACATTTTGACTTACTTGGATCAAAATTTCAATGATTTGTTTAGTCATGACTCTCATGTTGAAAAATCGAAAATTTTTCAAAAAATGTTTTTTCTATCGAAAAATGTCAAATTTGATCATTTTTGGCTTATTTATACTTAGTCCAGTCATAAACGACCTCTATGTATACATTTTGACTTACTTGGATCAAAATTTCAATGATTTTTGGAGTCATGACATTCTAGTTGAAAAATCGAAAATTTTCAAAAAATGTTTTTTCTATCGAAAAATGTCAAATTTGATCATTTTTGGCTTATTTATAATTAGTCCAGTCATAAACGACCTCTATGTATACATTTTGACTTACTTGGATCAAAATTTCAATGATTTGTTTAGTCATGACTCTCATGTTGAAAAATCGAAATTTTCAAAAAATGTTTTTTCTATCGAAAAATGTCAAATTTGATCATTTTTGGCTTATTTATACTTAGTCCAGTCATAAACGACCTCTATGTATACATTTTGACTTACTTGGATCAAAATTTCAATGATTTGTATAGTCATGACATTCTAGTTGAAAAATCGAAAATTTTCAAAAAATGTTTTTCTATCGAAAAATGTCAAATTTGATCATTTTTGGCTTATTTATACTTAGTCAAGTCATAAAGGACCTCTATGTATACATTTTGACTTACTTGGATCAAAATTTCAATGATTTGTATAGTCATGACATTCTAGTTGAAAAATCGAAAATTTTCAAAAAATGTTTTTTCTGTCGAAAAATGTCAAATTTGATCATTTTTGGCTTATTTATACTTAGTCCAGTCATAAAGGACCTCTATGTATACATTTTGACTTACTTGGATCAAAATTTCAATGATTTGTATAGTCATGACATTCTAGTTGTAAAATCGGAAATTTTCAAAAAATGTTTTTTCTATCGAAAAATGTCAAATTTGATCATTTTTGGCTTATTTATACTTAGTCCAGTCATAAACGACCTCTATGTATACATTTTGACTTACTTTGATCAAAATTTCAATGATTTGTATAGTCATGACATTCTAGTTGAAAAATCGAAAATTTTCAAAAAATGTTTTTCTATCGAAAAATGTCAAATTTGATCATTTTTGGCTTATTTATACTTAGTCCAGTCATAAAGGACCTCTATGTATACATTTTGACTTACTTGGATCAAAATTTCAATGATTTGTATAGTCATGACATTCTAGTTGTAAAATCGGAAATTTTCAAAAAATGTTTTTTCTATCGAAAAATGTCAAATTTGATCATTTTTGGCTTATTTATACTTAGTCCAGTCATAAACGACCTCTATGTATACATTTTGACTTACTTGGATCAAAATTTCAATGATTTGTATAGTCATGACATTCTAGTTATAAAATCGGAAATTTTCAAAAAATGTTTTTTCTATCGAAAAATGTCAAATTTGATCATTTTTGGCTTATTTATACTTAGTCCAGTCATAAACGACCTCTATGTATACATTTTGACTTACTTGGATAAAAATTTCAATGATTTGTATAGTCATGACATTCTAGTTATAAAATCGGAAATTTTCAAAAAATGTTTTTTCTATCGAAAAATGTCAAATTTGATCATTTTTGGCTTATTTATACTTAGTACAGTCATAAACGACCTCTATGTATGCATTTTGACTTACTTGGATCAAAATTTCAATGATTTGTATAGTCATGACATTCTAGTTGTAAAATCGGAAATTTTCAAAAAATGTTTTTTCTACCGAAAAATGTCAAATTTGTTCATTTTTGGCTTATTTATAATTAGTACAGTCATAAACTACCTCTATGTATGCATTTTGACTTACTTGGATCAAAATTTCAATGATTTGTATAGTCATGACATTCTAGTTGAAAAATCGAAAATTTTCTAAGAATGTTTTTTCTATCGAAAAATGTCAAATTTGATCATTTTTGGCTTATTTATAATTAGTCCAGTCATAAACGACCTCTATGTATACATTTTGACTTACTTGGATCAAAATTTCAATGATTTGTATAGTCATGACATTCTAGTTGTAAAATCGGAAATTTTCAAAAAATGTTTTTTCTATCGAAAAATGTCAAATTTGATCATTTTTGGCTTATTTATACTTAGTCCAGTCATAAAGGACCTCTATGTATACATTTTGACTTACTTGGATCAAAATTTCAATGATTTGTATAGTCATGACAATCTAGTTGTAAAATCGGAAATTTTCAAAAAATGTTTTTTCTATCGAAAAATGTCAAATTTGATCATTTTTGGCTTATTTATACTTAGTCCAGTCATAAACGACCTCTATGTATACATTTTGACTTACTTGGATCAAAATTTCAATGATTTGTATAGTCATGACATTCTAGTTATAAAATCGGAAATTTTCAAAAAATGTTTTTTCTATCGAAAAATGTCAAATTTGATCATTTTTGGCTTATTTATACTTAGTCCAGTCATAAACGACCTCTATGTATACATTTTGACTTACTTGGATCAAAATTTCAATGATTTGTATAGTCATGACATTCTAGTTGAAAAATCGAAAATTTTCAAAAAATGTTTTTTCTATCGAAAAATGTCAAATTTGTTCATTTTTGGCTTATTTATAATTAGTACAGTCATAAACGACCTCTATGTATGCATTTTGACTTACTTGGATCAAAATTTCAATGATTTGTATAGTCATGACATTCTAGTTGTAAAATCGGAAATTTTCAAAAAATGTTTTTTCTATCGAAAAATGTCAAATTTGATCATTTTTGGCTTATTTATACTTAGTCCAGTCATAAAGGACCTCTATGTATACATTTTGACTTACTTGGATCAAAATTTCAATGATTTGTATAGTCATGACATTCTAGTTGTAAAATCGGAAATTTTCAAAAAATGTTTTTTTATCGAAAAATGTCAAATTTGATCATTTTTGGCTTATTTATTCTTAGTCCAGTCATAAAGGACCTCTATGTATACATTTTGACTTACTTGGATCAAAATTTCAATGATTTGTATAGTCATGACATTCTAGTTGTAAAATCGGAAATTTTCAAAAAATGTTTTTTCTATCGAAAAATGTCAAATTTGATCATTTTTGGCTTATTTATAGTTAGTCCAGTCATAAACGACCTCTTTGTATACATTTTGACTTACTTGGATCAAAATTTCAATGATTTGTATAGTCATGACATTCTAGTTGAAAAATCGAAAATTTTCAAAAAATGTTTTTTCAATCGAAAAATGTCAAATTTGATCATTTTTGGCTTATTTATACTTAGTCCAGTCATAAACGACCTCTATGTATACATTTTGACTTACTTGGATCAAAATTTCAATGATTTGTATAGTCATGACATTCTAGTTGAAAAATCGAAAATTTTCAAAAAATGTTTTTTCTATCGAAAAATGTCAAATTTGATCATTTTAGGCTTATTTATAATTAGTACAGTCATAAACGACCTCTATGTATACATTTTGACTTACTTGGATCAAAATTTCAATGATTTGTATAGTCATGACATTCTAGTTTTAAAATCGGAAATTTTCAAAAAATGTTTTTTCTATCGAAAAATGTCAAATTTGATCATTTTTGGCTTATTTATACTTAGTCCAGTCATAAAGGACCTCTATGTATACATTTTGACTTACTTGGATCAAAATTTCAATGATTTGTATAGTCATGACATTCTAGTTGTAAAATCGGAAATTTTCAAAAAATGTTTTTTTATCGAAAAATGTCAAATTTGATCATTTTTGGCTTATTTATTCTTAGTCCAATCATAAAGGATATCTATGTATACATTTTGACTTACTTGGATCAAAATTTCAATGATTTGTATAGTCATGACATTCTAGTAGTAAAATCGGAAATTTTCAAAAAATGTTTTTTCTATCAAAAAATGTCAAATTTGATCATTTTTGGCTTATTTATACTTAGTCCAGCCATAAAGGACCTCTATGTATACATTTTGACTTACTTGGATCAAAATTTCAATGATTTGTATAGTCATGACATTCTAGTTGAAAAATCGAAAATTTTCAAAAAATGTTTTTCTATCGAAAAATGTCAAATTTGATCATTTTTGGTTTATTTATACTTAGTCCAGTCATAAAGAACCTCTATGTATACATTTTGACTTACTTGGATCAAAATTTCAATGATTTGTATAGTCATGACATTCTAGTTGTAAAATCGGAAATTTTCAAAAAATGTTTTTGCTATCGAAAAATGTCAAATTTGATCATTTTTGGCTTATTTATACTTAGTCCAGTCATAAAGGACCTCTTTGTATACATTTTGACTTACTTGAATCAAAATTTCAATGATTTGTATAGTCATGACATTCTAGTTGTAAAATCGGAAATTTTCAAAAAATGTTTTTTCTATCGAAAAATGTCAAATTTGATCATTTTTGGCTTATTTATAATTAGTCCAGTCATAAACGACCTATGTATACATTTTGACTTACTTGGATCAAAATTTCAATGATTTGTATAGTCATGACATTCTAGTTGAAAAATCGATAATTTTCAAAAAATGTTTTTTCTATCGAAAAATGTCAAATATGATCATTTTTATCTTATTTATACTTAGTCCAGTCATAAACGACTTCTATGTATACATGTTGACTTACTTGGATCAAAATTTCAATGATTTGTATAGTCATGACATTCTAGTTGTAAAATCGGAAATTTTCCAAAAATGTTTTTTCTATCGAAAAATGTCAAATTTGATCATTTTTGGCTTATTTATACTTAGTCCAGTCATACACGACCTCTATGTATTCATTTAGATTTACTTGGATCAAAATTTCAATGATTTGTATAGTCATGACATTCTAGTTGAAAAATCGAAAATTTTCAAAAAATGTTTTATCTATCGAAAAATGTCAAATTTGATCATTTTTGGCTTATTTATAATTAGTCCAGTCATAAACGACTTCTATGTATACATTTTGACTAACTTGGATCAAAATTTCAATGATTTGTATAGTCATGACATTCTAGTTGTAAAATCGGAAATTTTCAAAAAAGGTTTTTCTATCGAAAAATGTCAAATTTGATCATTTTTGGCTTATTAATACTTAGTCCAGTCATAAAGGACCTCTATGTATACATTTTGACTTACTTGGATCAAAATTTCAATGATCTGCATAGTCATGACATTCTAGTTGTAAAATCGGAAATTTTCAAAAAATGCTTTTTTATCGAAAAATGTCAAATTTGATCATTTTTGGCTTATTTATTCTTAGTCCAGTCATAAAGGACTTCTATATATACATTTTGACTTACTTGGATCAAAATTTCAATGATTTGTATAGTCATGACATTCTAGTTGTAAAATCGGAAATTTTCAAAAAACGTTTTTTCTATCGAAAAATGTCAAATTTGATCATTTTTGGCTTATTTATACTTAGTCCAGTCATAAAGGACCTCTATGTATACATTTTGACTTACTTGGATCAAAATTTCAATGATTTCTATAGTCATGACATTCTAGTTGAAAAATCGAAAATTTTCAAAAAATGTTTTTCTATCGAAAAATGTCAAATTTGATCATTTTTGGCTTATTTATACTTAGTCCAGTCATAAAGGACCTCTATGTATACATTTTGACTTACTTGGATCAAAATTTCAATGATTTGTATAGTCATGACATTCTAGTTGTAAAATCGGAAATTTTCCAAAAATGTTTTTTCTATCGAAAAATGTCAAATTTGATCATTTTTGGCTTATTTATACTTAGTCCAGTCATAAAGGACCTCTATGTATACATTTTGACTTACTTGGATCAAAATTTCAATGATTTGTATAGTCATGACAATATAGTTGTAAAATCGGAAATTTTCAAAAAATGTTTTTTCTATCGAAAAATGTCAAATTTGATCATTTTTGGCTTATTTATACTTAGTCCAGTCATAAACGACCTCTATGTATACATTTTGACTAACTTGGATCAAAATTTCAATGATTTGTATAGTCATGACATTCTAGTTGTAAAATCGGAAATTTTCAAAAAATGTTTTTTCTATCGAAAAATGTCAAATTTGATCATTTTTGGCTTATTTATACTTAGTCCAGTCATAAACGACCTCTATGTATACATTTTGACTTACTTGGATCAAACTTTCAATGATTTGTATAGTCATGACATTCTAGTTGTAAAATCGAAAATTTTCAAAAAATGTTTTTTTTATCGAAAAATGTCAAATTTGATCAGTTTTGGCTTATTTATACTTAGTTCAGTCATAAACGACCTCTATGTATACATTTTGACTTACTTGGAACAAAATTTCAATGATTTGTATAGTCATGACTCTCATGTTGAAAAATCGAAAATTTTCAAAAAATGTTTTTTCTATCGAAAAATGTCAAATTTGATCATTTTTGGCTTATTTATACTTAGTCCAGTCATAAAGGACCTCTATGTATACATTTTGACTTACTTGGATCAAAATTGCAATGATTTGTATAGTCATGACATTCTAGTTGTAAAATCGGAAATTTTCAAAAAATGTTTTTTTATCGAAAAATGTCAAATTTGATCATTTTTGGCTTATTTATTCTTAGTCCAGTCATAAAGGACCTCTATGTATACATTTGGACTTACTTGGATCAAAATTTCAATGATTTGTATAGTCATGACTCTCATGTTGAAAAATCGAAAATTTCCAAAAAATGTTTTTTCTATCGAAAAATGTTAAATATGATCATTTTTGGCTTATTTATACTTAGTCAAGTCATAAACGACCTTTATGTATACATTTTGACTTACTTGGATCAAAATTTAAATGATTTGTATAGTCATGACATTCTAGTTGTAAAATCGGAAATTTTCAAAAAATGTTTTTTCTACCGAAAAATGTCAAATTTGATCATTTTTGGCTTATTTATACTTAGTCCAGTCATAAACGACCTCTATGTATACATTTTGACTTACTTGGATAAAAATTTAAATGATTTGTATAGTCATGACATTCTAGTTGTAAAATCGGAAATTTTCAAAAAATGTTTTTTCTATCGAAAAATGTCAAATTTGATCATTTTTGGCTTATTTATACTTAGTCCAGTCATAAACGACCTCTATGTATACATTTTGACTTACTTGGATCAAAATTTCAATGATTTGTATAGTCATGACATTCTAGTTGAAAAATCGGAAATTTTCAAAAAATGTTTTTTCTATCGAAAAATGTCAAATTTGATCATTTTTGGCTTATTACTACTTAGTCCAGTCATAAACGACCTCTATGTATACATTATGACTTACTTGGATCAAAATTGCAATGATTTGTATAGTCATGACATTCTAGTTGAAAAATCGAAAATTATCAAAAAATGTTTTTTCTATCGCAAAATGTCAAATTTGATCATTTTTGGCTTATTTATACTTAGTCCAGTCATAAAGGACCTCTATGTATACATTTTGACTTACTTGGATCAAAATTTCAATGATTTGTATAGCCATGACATTCTAGTTGAAAAATCGAAAATTTTCAAAAAATATTTTTCTATCGAAAAATGTCAAATTTGATCATTTTTGGCTTATTTATACTTAGTCCAGTCATAAAGGACCTCTATGTATACATTCTGACTTACTTGGATCAAAATTTCAATGATTTGTATAGTCATGACATTCTAGTTGTAAAATCGGAAATTTTCAAAATATGTTTTTTCTATCGAAAAATGTCAAATTTGATCATTTTTGGCTTATTTATACTTAGTCCAGTCATAAACGACCTCTATGTATACATTTTGACTTACTTGGATCAAAATTTCAATGATTTGTATAGTCATGACAATCTAGTTGTAAAATCGGAAATTTTCAAAAAATGTTTTTTCTATCGAAAAATGTCAAATTTGATCATTTTTGGCTTATTTATACTTAGTTCAGTCATAAACGACCTCTATGTATACATTTTGACTTACTTGGATCAAAATTTCAATGATTTGTATAGTCATGACTTTCTAGTTGTAAAATCGGAAATTTTCAAAAAATGTTTTTTCTATCGAAAAATGTCAAATTTGATCATTTTTGGCTTATTTATACTTAGTCCAGCCATAAAGGACCTCTATGTATACATTTTGACTTACTTGGATCAAAATTTCAATGATTTGTATAGTCATGACATTCTAGTTGTAAAATCGGAAATTTTCAAAAAATGTTTTTTCTATCGAAAAATGTCAAATTTGATCATTTTTGGCTTATTTATACTTAGTCCAGTCATAAACGACCTCTATGTATACATTTTGACTTACTTGGATCAAAATTTGAATGATTTGTATAGTCATGACATTCTAGTTGAAATATCGAAAATTTTCAAAAAATGTTTTTTCTATCGAAAAATGTCAAATTTGATCATTTTTGGCTTATTTATACTTAGTCCAGTCATAAACGACCTCTATGTATACATTTTGACTTACTTGGATCAAAATTTCAATGATTTGTATAGTCATGACATTCTAGTTGTAAAATCGGAAATTTTCAAAAGCTGTTTTTTCTATCGAAAAATGTCAAATTTGATCATTTTTGGCTTATTTATACTTAGTCCAGTCATAAAGGATCTCTATGTATACATTTTCACTTACTGGGATCAAAATTTGAATGATTTGTATAGTCATGACATTCTAGTTGTAAAATCGGAAATTTTCAAAAAATGTTTTTTCTATCGAAAATATCAAATTTGATCATTTTTGGCTTATTTATGCTTAGTCCAGTCATAAAGGACCTCTATGTTTACATTTTGACTTACTTGGATCAAAATTTCAATGATTTGTATAGTCATGACTCTCATGTTGAAAAATCGAAAATTTTCAAAAAATGTTTTTTCTATCGAAAAATGTCAAATTTGATCATTTTTGGCTTATTTATACTTAGTCCAGTCATAAACGACCTCTATGTATACATTTTGACTTACTTGGATCAAAATTTCAATGATTTGTATAGTCATGACATTCTAGTTGTAAAATCGGAAATTTTCAAAAAATGTTTTTTCTATCGAAAAATGTCAAATTTGATCATTTTTGGCTTATTTATACTTAGTCCAGTCATAAAGGACCTCTATGTATACATTTTGACTTACTTGGATCAAAATTTCAATGATTTGTATAGTCATGACATTCTAGTTGTAAAATCGGAAATTTTCAAAAAATGTTTTTTTATCGAAAATTGTCAAATTTGATCAATTTTGGCTTATTTATACTTAGTCCAGTCATAAAGGACCTCTATGTATACATTTTGACTTACTTGGATCAAAATTTCAATGATTCGTATAGTCATGACTCTCATGTTGAAAAATCGAAAATTTTCAAAAAATGTTTTTTCTATCGAAAAATGTCAAATTTGATCATTTTTGGCTTATTTATACTTAGTCCAGTCATAAAGGACCTCTTTGTATACATTTTGACTTTCTTGGATCAAAATTTCAATGATTTGTATAGTCATGACATTCTAGTTGAAAAATCGAAAATTTTCAAAAAAAGTTTTTTCTATCGAAAAATGTCAAATTTGGTCGCTTTTGGCTTATTTATACTTAGTCCAGTCATAAGGGACCTTTATGTATACATTTTGACTTACTTGGATCAAAATTTCAATGATTTGTATAGTCATGACATTCTAGTTGTAAAATCGGAAACTTTCAAAAAATGTTTTTTCTATCGAAAAATGTCAAATTTGATCATTTTTGGCTTATTTATACTTAGTCCAGTCATAAAGGACCTCTTTGTATACATTTTGACTTACTTGGATCAAAATTTCAATGATTTGTATAGTCATGACATTCTAGTTTTAAAATCGGAAATTTTCAAAAAATGTTTTTTCTATCGAAAAATGTCAAATTTGATCATTTTTGGCTTATTTATACTTAGTCCAGTCATAAACGACCTCTATGTATACATTTTGACTTACTTGGATCAAAATTTGAATGATTTGTATAGTCAATTACTCTCATGTTGAAAAATCGAAAATTTTCAAAAAATGTTTTTTCTATCGAAAAATGTCAAATTTGATCGCTTTTGGCTTATTTATACTTAGTCCAGTCATAAGGGACCTTTATGTATACATTTTGACTTACCTGGATCAAAATTTCAATGATTTGTATAGTCATGACATTCTAGTTGTAAAATCGGAAATTTTCAAAAAATGTTTTTTCTATCGAAAAATGTCAAATTTGATCATTTTTGGCTTATTTATACTTAGTCCAGTCATAAAGGACCTCTATGTATACATTTTGACTTACTTGGATCAAAATTTCAATGATTTGTATAGTCATGACATTCTAGTTGTAAAATCGGAAATTTTCAAAAAATGTTTTTTCTATCGAAAAATGTCAAATTTTTAATCATTTTTGGCTTATTTATACTTAGTCCAGTCATAAACGACCTCTATGTATATATTTTGACTTACTTGGATCAAAATTTGAATGATTTGTATGGTCATGACATTCTAGTTGAAAAATCGAAAATTTTCAAAAAATGTTTTTTCTATCGAAAAATGTCAAATTTGATCATTTTTGGCTTATTTATACTTAGTCCAGTCATAAAGGACCTCTATGTATACATTTTCACTTACTTGGATCAAAATTTGAATGATTTGTATAGTCATGACATTCTAGTTGTAAAATCGGAAATTTTCAAAAAATATTTTTTCTATCGAAAAATGTCAAATTTGATCATTTTTGGCTTATTTATGCTTAGTCCAGTCATAAAGGACCTCTATGTATACATTTTGACTTACTTGGATCAAAATTTCAATGATTTGTATAGTCATGACTCTCATGTTGAAAAATCGAAAATTTTCAAAAAATGTTTTTTCTATCGAAAAATGTCAAATTTGATCATTTTTGGCTTATTTATACTTAGTCCAGTCATAAACGACCCCTTTGTATACATTTTGACTTACTTGGATCAAAATTTCAATGATTTGTATAGTCATGACATTCTAGTTGTAAAATCGGAAATTTTCAAAAAATGTTTATCTATCGAAAAATGTCAAATTTGATCATTTTTGGCTTATTTATACTTAGTCTAGTCATGAAGGACCACTATGTATACATTTTGACTTACTTGGATCAAAATTTCAATGATTTGTACAGTCATGACATTCTAGTTGTAAAACGAAAATTTTCAAAAAATGTTTTTTCTATCGAAAAATGTCAAATTTGATCATTTTTGGCTTATTTATACTTAGTCCAGTCATAAACGACCTCTATGTATACATTTTGACTTATTTGGATCAAAATTTCAATGATTTGTATAGTCATGACTCTCATGTTGAAAAATCGAAAATTTTCAAAAAATGTTTTTTCTATCGAAAAATGTCAAATTTGATAATTTTTGGCTTATTTATACTTAGTCCAGTCATAAAGGACCTCTATGTATACATTTTGACTTACTTAGATCAAAATTTCAATGATTTGTATAGTCATGACATTCTAGTTGTAAAATCGGAAATTTTCAAAAAATGTTTTTTTATCGAAAAATGTCAAATTTGATCATTTTTGGCTTATTTATACTTAGTCCAGTCATAAAGGACCTCTATGTAAACATTTTGACTTACTTGGATCAAAATTTCAATGATTTGTATAGTCATGACTCTCATGTTGAAAAATCGAAAATTTTCAAAAAATGTTTTTTCTGTCGAAAAATGTCAAATTTGATCATTTTTGGCTTATTTATACTTAGTCCAGTCATAAACGACCTCTATGTATACATTTTGACTTACTTGGATCAAAATTTCAATGATTTGTATAGTCATGACAATCTAGTTGTAAAATCGGAAATTTTCAAAAAATGTTTTTTCTATCGAAAAATGTCAAATTTGATCATTTTTGGCTTTTTTATAATTAGTCCAGTCATAAACGACCTCTATGTATACATTTTGACTTACTTGGATCAAAATTTCAATGATTTGTATAGTCATGACATTCTAGTTGTAAAATCGGAAATTTTCAAAAAATGTTTTTTCTATCGAAAAATGTCAAATTTGATCATTTTTGGCTTATTTATACTTAGTCCAGTCAAAAAGGACCTCTATGTATACATTTTGACTTACTTGGATAAAAATTTCAATGATTTGTATAGTCATGACATTCTAGTTGTAAAATCGGAAATTTTCAAAAAATGTTTTTTCTATCGAAAAATGTCAAATTTGATCATTTTTGGCTTATTTATACTTAGTCCAGTCATAAACGACCTCTATGTATACATTTTGACTTACTTGGATCAAAATTTCAATGATTTATATAGTCATGACTCTCATGTTGAAAAATCGAAAATTTTCAAAAAATGTTTTTTCTATCGAAAAATGTCAAATTTGATAATTTTTGGCTTATTTATACTTAGTCCAGTCATAAAGGACCTCTATGTATACAATTTGACTTACTTTGATCAAAATTTCAATGATTTGTATAGTCATGACATTCTAGTTGTAAAATCGGAAATTTTCAAAAAATGTTTTTTTATCGAAAAATGTCAAATTTGATCATTTTTGGCTTATTTATACTTAGTCCAGTCATAAAGGACCTCTATGTATACATTTTGACTTACTTGGATCAAAATTACAATGATTTGTATAGTCATGACTCTCATGTTGAAAAATCGAAAATTTTCAAAAAATGTTTTTTCTATCGAAAAATGTCAAATTTGATCATTTTTGGCTTATTTATACTTAGTCCAGTCATAAAGGACCTCTATGTATACATTTTGACTTACTTGGATCAAAATTTCAATGATTTGTATAGTCATGACTCTCATGTTGAAAAATCGAAAATTTTCAAAAAATGTTTTTTCTATCGAAAAATGTCAAATTTGATAATTTTTGGCTTATTTATACTTAGTCCAGTCATAAAGGACCTCTATGTATACATTTTGACTTACTTGGATCAAAATTTCAATGATTTGTATAGTCATGACATTCTAGTTGTAAAATCGGAAATTTTCAAAAAATGTTTTTTTATCGAAAAATGTCAAATTTGATCAATTTTGGCTTATTTATACTTAGTCCAGTCATAAAGGACCTCTATGTATACATTTTGACTTACTTGGATCAAAATTTCAATGATTTGTATAGTCATGACAATCTAGTTGTAAAATCGGAAATTTTCAAAAAATGTTTTTTCTATCGAAAAATGTCAAATTTGATCATTTTTGGCTTTTTTATAATTAGTCCAGTCATAAACGACCTCTATGTATACATTTTGACTTATTTGGATCAAAATTTCAATGATTTGTATAGTCATGACATTCTAGCTGTAAAATCGGAAATTTTCAAAAAATGTTTTTTCTATCGAAAAATGTCAAATTTGATCATTTTTGGCTTATTTATACTTAGTCCAGTCATAAAGGACCTCTATGTATATATTTTGACTTACTTGGATAAAAATTTCAATGATTTGTATAGTCATGACATTCTAGTTGTAAAATCGGAAATTTTCAAAAAATGTTTTTTCTATCGAAAAATGTCAAATTTGATCATTTTTGGCTTATTTATACTTATTCCAGTCATAAACGACCTCTATGTATACATTTTGACTTACTTGGATCAAAATTTGAATGATTTGTATAGTCATGACATTCTAGTTGAAAAATCGAAAATTTTCAAAAAATGTTTTTTCTATCGAAAAATGTCAAATTTGATCATTTTTGGCTTATTTATACTTAGTCCAGTCATAAAGGACCTCTTTGTATACATTTTGACTTACTTGGATCAAAATTTGAATGATTTGTATAGTCATGACATTCTAGTTGTAAAATCGGAAATTTTCAAAAAATGTTTTTTCTATCGAAAAATGTCAAATTTGATCATTTTTGGCTTATTTATTCTTAGTCCAGTCATAAAGGACCTCTATGTATACATTTTGACTTACTTGGATCAAAATTTCAATGATTTGTATAGTCATGACTCTCATGTTGAAAAATCGAAAATTTTCAAAAAATGTTTTTTCTATCGAAAAATGTCAAATTTGATCATTTTTGGCTTATTTATACTTAGTCCAGTCATAAACGACCTCTATGTATACATTTTAACTTACTTGGATCAAAATTTCAATGATTTGTATAGT
This sequence comes from Chrysoperla carnea, assembly GCF_905475395.1. Classification (NCBI taxonomy): domain Eukaryota; kingdom Metazoa; phylum Arthropoda; class Insecta; order Neuroptera; family Chrysopidae; genus Chrysoperla; species Chrysoperla carnea. The sequence goes on from NW_025408344.1 coordinate 30,855, forward strand.
CATGACATTCTAGTTGTAAAATCGGAAAATTTCAAAAAATGTTTTTTCTATCGAAAAATGTCAAATTTGATCATTTTTGGCTTATTTATACTTAGTCCAGTCATAAAGGACCTCTATGTATACATTTTGACTTACTTGAATCAAAATTTCAATGATTTGTATAGTCATGACATTCTAGTTGTAAAACGAAAATTTTCAAAAAATGTTTTTTCTATCGAAAAATGTCAAATTTGATCATTTTTGGCTTATTTATACTTAGTCCAGTCATAAACGACCTCTATGTATACATTTTGACTTACTTGGATCAAAATTTCAATGACTTATATAGTCATGACTCTCATGTTGAAAAATCGAAAATTTTCAAAAAATGTTTTTTCTATCGAAAAATGTCAAATTTGATAATTTTTGGCTTATTTATACTTAGTCCAGTCATAAAGGACCTCTATGTATACAATTTGACTTACTTTGATCAAAATTTCAATGATTTGTATAGTCATGACATTCTAGTTGTAAAATCGGAAATTTTCAAAAAATGTTTTTTCTATCGAAAAATGTCAAATTTGATCATTTTTGGCTTATTTATACTTAGTCAAGTCATAAAGGACCTCTTTGTATACATTTTGACTTACTTGGATCAAAATTTCAATGATTTGTATAGTCATGACATTCTAGTTTTAAAATCGGAAATTTTCAAAAAATGTTTTTTCTATCGAAAAATGTCAAATTTGATCATTTTTGGCTTATTTATACTTAGTCCAGTCATAAAGGACCTCTATGTATACATTTTCACTTACTTGGATCAAAATTTGAATGATTTGTATAGTCAATTACTCTCATGTTGAAAAATCGAAAATTTTCAAAAAATGTTTTTTCTATCGAAAAATGTCAAATTTGATCGCTTTTGGCTTATTTATACTTAGTCCAGTCATAAGGGACCTTTATGTATACATTTTGACTTACTTGGATCAAAATTTCATTGATTTGTATAGTCATGACATTCTAGTTGTAAAATCGGAAATTTTCAAAAAATGTTTTTTCTATCGAAAAATGTCAAATTTGATCATTTTTGGCTTATTTATACTTAGTCCAGTCATTAAGGACCTCTATGTATACATTTTGACTTACTTAGATCAAAATTTCAATGATTTGTATAGTCATGACATTCTAGTTGTAAAATCGGAAATTTTCAAAAAATGTTTTTTTATCGAAAAATGTCAAATTTGATCATTTTTGGCTTATTTATACTTAGTCCAGTCATAAAGGACCTCTATGTAAACATTTTGACTTACTTGGATCAAAATTTCAATGATTTATAGAGTCATGACTCTCATGTTGAAAAATCGAAAATTTTCAAAAAATGTTTTTTCTATCGAAAAATGTCAAATTTGATAATTTTTGGCTTATTTATACTTAGTCCAGTCATAAAGGACCTCTATGTATACAATTTGACTTACTTAGATCAAAATTTCAATGATTTGTATAGTCATGACATTCTAGTTGTAAAATCGGAAATTTTCAAAAAATGTTTTTATATCGAAAAATGTCAAATTTGATCATTTTTGGCTTATTTATACTTAGTCCAGTCATAAAGGACCTCTATGTATACATTTTGACTTACTTGGATCAAAATTTCAATGATTTGTATAGTCATGACTCTCATGTTGAAAAATCGAAAATTTTCAAAAAATGTTTTTTCAATCGAAAAATGTCAAATTTGATCATTTTTGGCTTATTTATACTTAGTCCAGTCATAAACGACCTCTATGTATACATTTTGACTTACTTGGATCAAAATTTCAATGATTTGTATAGTCATGACAATCTAGTTGTAAAATCGGAAATTTTCAAAAATGTTTTTTCTATCGAAAAATGTCAAATTTGATCATTTTTGGCTTATTTATACTTAGTCCAGTCATAAACGACCTCTATGTATACATTTTGACTTACTTGGATCAAAATTTCAATGATTTGTATAGTCATGACTCTCATGTTGAAAAATCGAAAATTTTCAAAAAATGTTTTTTCTATCGAAAATGTCAAATTTGATCATTTTTGGCTTATTTATACTTAGTCCAGTCATAAAGGACCTCTATGTATACATTTTGACTTACTTGGATCAAAATTTCAATGATTTGTATGGTCATGACTCTCATGTTGAAAAATCAAAAATTTTCAAAAAATGTTTTTTTTATCGAAAAATGTCTAATTTGATCATTTTTGACTTATTTATACTTAGTCCAGTCATAAAGGACCTCTATGTATACATTTTGACTTACTTGGATCAAAATTTCAATGATTTGTATAGTCATGAGTCTCATGTTGAAAAATCGGAAATTTTCAAAAAATGTTTTTTCTATCGAAAAATGTCAAATTTGATCATTTTTGGCTTATTTATACTTAGTCCAGTCATAAGCGACCTCAATGTATACATTTTGACTTTCTTGGATCAAAATTTCAATGATTTGTATAGTCATGACATTCTAGTTGTAAAATCGGAAATTTTAAAAAAATGTTTTTTCTATCGAAAAATGTCAAATTTGATCATTTTTGGCTTATTTATACTTAGTCCAGTCATAAAAGACCTCTATGTATACATTTTGACTTACTTGGATCAAAATTTCAATGATTTGTATAGTCATGACATTCTAGTTGTAAAATCGGAAATTTTCATAAAATGTTTTTTCTATCGAAAAATGTCAAATTTGATCATTTTTGGCTTATTTATACTTAGTCCAGTCATAAAGGACCTCTATGTATACATTTTGACTTACTTGGATCAAAATTTCAATGATTTGTATAGTCATGACTCTCATGTTGATAAATCGAAAATTTTCAAAAAATGTTTTTTCTATCGAAAAATGTCAAATTTGATCATTTTTGGCTTATTTATACTAAGTCCAGTCATAAAGGACCTCTATGTATACATTTTGACTTACTTGGATCAAAATTTCAATGATTTGTATAGTCATGACATTCTAGTTGTAAAATCGGAAATTTTCAAAAAATGTTTTTTTCTATCGAAAAATGTCAAATTTGATCATTTTTGGCTTATTTATACTTAGTCCAGTCATAAAGGACCTCTATGTATAAATTTTGACTTATTTGGATCAAAATTTCAATGATTTGTGTAGTCATGACTCTCATGTTGAAAAATCGAAAATTTTCAAAAAATGATTTTTTAATCGAAGAATGTCAAATTTGATCATTTTTGGCTTATTTATACTTAGGCCAGTCATAAAGTACCTCCATGTATACATTTTGACTTACTTGGCTCAAAATTTCAATGATTTGTATAGACATGACTCTCATGTTGAAAAATCGAAAATTTTCAAAAAATGTTTTTTCTATCGAAAAATGTCAAATTTGATCATTTTTGGCTTATTTATACTTAGTCCCGTCATAAAGGACCTCTAGGTATACATTTTGACTTACTTGGATGAAAATTTTAATGATTTGTATAGTCATAAAATTCTAGTTGTAAAATCGGAAATTTTCAAAAAATGTTTTTTCTATCGAAAAATGTCAAATTTGATCATTTTTGGCTTATTTATACTTAGTCCAGTCATAAACGACCTCTATGTATACATTTTGACTTACTTGGATCAAAATTTCAATGATTTGTATAGTCATGACATTCTAGTTGAAAAATCGAAAATTTTCAAAAAATGTTTTTTCTATCGAAAAATGTCAAATTTGATCATTTTTGGCTTATTTATACTTAGTCCAGTCATAAACGACCTCTATGTATACATTTTGACTTACTTGGATCAAAATTTCAATGATTTGTATAGTCATGACATTCTAGTTGAAAAATCGAAAATTTTCAAAAAATGTTTTTTTCTATCGAAAAATGGCAAATTTGATCATTTTTGGCTTATTTATACTTAGTCCAGTCAGAAAGGACCTCTATGTATACATTTTGACTTACTTGGATCAAAATTTCAATGATTTGTATAGTCATGACATTCTAGTTGTAAAATCGGAAATTTTCAAAAAATGTTTTTTCTATCGAAAAATGTCAAATTTGATCATTTTTGGCTTATTTATACTTAGTCCAGTCATAAAGGACCTCTATGTATACATTTTGACTTATTTGGATCAAAATTTCAATGATTTGTATAGTCATGACTCTCATGTTGAAAAATCGAAAATTTTCAAAAAATGATTTTTCAATCGAAGAATGTCAAATTTGATCATTTTTGGCTTATTTATACTTAGTCCTATCATAAAGTACCTCCATGTATACATTTTGACTTACTTGGCTCAAAATTTCAATGATTTGTATAGACATGACTCTCATGTTGAAAAATCGAAAATTTTCAAAAAATGTTTTTTCTATCGAAAAATGTCAAATTTGATCATTTTTGGCTTATTTATACTTAGTCCCGTCATAAAGGACCTCTAGGTATACATTTTGACTTACTTGGATCAAAATTTCAATGATTTGTATAGTCATAAAATTCTAGTTGTAAAATCGGAAATTTTCAAAAAATGTTTTTTCTGTCGAAAAATGTCAAATTTGATCATTTTTGGCTTATTTATACTTAGTCCAGTCATAAAGGACCTCTATGTATACATTTTGACTTACTTGGATCAAAATTTCAATGATTTGTATAGTCATGACATTCTAGTTGTAAAATCGAAAATTTTCAAAAAATGTTTTTTCTATCGAAAAATGTCAAATTTGATCATTTTTGGCTTATTTATACTTAGTCCAGTCATAAACGACCTCTATGTATACATTTTGACTTACTTGGATCAAAATTTCAATGATTTGTATAGTCATGACATTCTAGTTGAAAAATCGAAAATTTTCAAAAAATGTTTTTTCTATCGAAAAATGTCAAATTTGATCATTTTTGGCTTATTTATACTTAGTCCAGTCAGAAAGGACCTCTATGTATACATTTTTACTTACTTGGATCAAAATTTCAATGATTTGTATAGACATGACTCTCATGTGGAAAAATCGAAAATTTTCAAAAAATGTTTTTTCTATCGAAAAATGTCAAATTTGATCATTTTTGGCATATTTATACTTAGTCCAGTCATAAAGGACCTCTATGTATACATTTTGACTTACTTGGATCAAAATTTCAATGATTTGTATAGTCATGACATTCTAGTTGAAAAATCGAAAATTTTCAAAAAATGTTTTTTCTATCGAAAAATGGCAAATTTGATCATTTTTGGCTTATTTATACTTAGTCCAGTCAGAAAGGACCTCTATGTATACATTTTGACTTACTTGGATCAAAATTTCAATGATTTGTATAGTCATGACATTCTAGTTGTAAAATCGGAAATTTTCAAAAAATGTTTTTTCTATCGAAAAATGTCAAATTTGATCATTTTTGGCTTATTTATACTTAGTCCAGTCATAAAGGACCTCTATGTATACATTTTGACTTATTTGGATCAAAATTTCAATGATTTGTATAGTCATGACTCTCATGTTGAAAAATCGAAAATTTTCAAAAAATGATTTTTCAATCGAAGAATGTCAAATTTGATCATTTTTGGCTTATTTATACTTAGTCCTATCATAAAGTACCTCCATGTATACATTTTGACTTACTTGGCTCAAAATTTCAATGATTTGTATAGACATGCCTCTCATGTTGAAAAATCGAAAATTTTCAAAAAATGTTTTTTCTATCGAAAAATGTCAAATTTGATCATTTTTGGCTTATTTATACTTAGTCCCGTCATAAAGGACCTCTAGGTATACATTTTGACTTACTTGGATCAAAATTTCAATGATTTGTATAGTCATAAAATTCTAGTTGTAAAATCGGAAATTTTCAAAAAATGTTTTTTCTGTCGAAAAATGTCAAATTTGATCATTTTTGGCTTATTTATACTTAGTCCAGTCATAAAGGACCTCTATGTATACATTTTGACTTACTTGGATCAAAATTTCAATGATTTGTATAGTCATGACATTCTAGTTGTAAAATCGAAAATTTTCAAAAAATGTTTTTTCTATCGAAAAATGTCAAATTTGATCATTTTTGGCTTATTTATACTTAGTCCAGTCATAAACGACCTCTATGTATACATTTTGACTTACTTGGATCAAAATTTCAATGATTTGTATAGTCATGACATTCTAGTTGAAAAATCGAAAATTTTCAAAAAATGTTTTTTCTATCGAAAAATGTCAAATTTGATCATTTTTGGCTTATTTATACTTAGTCCAGTCAGAAAGGACCTCTATGTATACATTTTTACTTACTTGGATCAAAATTTCAATGATTTGTATAGACATGACTCTCATGTGGAAAAATCGAAAATTTTCAAAAAATGTTTTTTCTATCGAAAAATGTCAAATTTGATCATTTTTGGCTTATTTATACTTAGTCCAGTCATAAAGGACCTCTATGTATACATTTTGACTTACTTGGATCAAATTTCAATGATTTGTATAGTCATGACTCTCATGTTGAAAAATCGAAAATTTTCAAAAAATGTTTTTTCTATCGAAAAATGTCAAATTTGATCATTTTTGGCTTATTTATACTTAGTCCAGTCATAAAGGACCTCTTTGTATACATTTGGACTTACTTGGATCAAAATTTCAATGATTTGTATAGTCATGACATTCTAGTTGTAAAATCGGAAATTTTCAAAAAATGTTTTTTCTATCGAAAAATGTCAAATTTGATCATTTTTGGCTTATTTATACTTAGTCCAGTCATAAAGGACCTCTATGTATACATTTTGACTTACTTGGATCAAAATTTCAATGATTTGTATAGTCATGACATTCTAGTTGTAAAATCGGAAATTTTCAAAAAATGTTTTTTCTATCGTAAAATGTCAAATTTGATCATTTTTGGCTTATTTATACTTAGTCCAGTCAAAAAGGACCTCTATGTATACATTTTGACTTACTTGGATCAAAATTTCAATGATTTGTATAGTCATGACATTCTAGTTGTAAAATCGAAAATTTTCAAAAAATGTTTTTTCTATCGAAAAATGTCATATTTGATCATTTTTGGCTTATTTATACTTAGTCCAGTCATAAACGACCTCTATGTATACATTTTGACTTACTTGGATCAAAATTTCAATGATTTGTATAGTCATTACATTCTAGTTGAAAAATCGAAAATTTTCAAAAAATGTTTTTTCTATCGAAAAATGTCAAATTTGATCATTTTTGGCTTATTTATACTTAGTCCAGTCAGAAAGGACCTCTATGTATACATTTTGACTTACTTGGATCGAAATTTCAATGATTTGTATAGTCATGACATTCTAGTTGTAAAATCGGAAATTTTCAAAAAATGTTTTTTCTATCGAAAAATGTCAAATTTGATCATTTTTGGCTTATTTATACTTAGTCCAGTCATAAAGGACCTCTATGTATACATTTTGACTTATTTGGATCAAAATTTCAATGATTTGTATAGTCATGACTCTCATGTTGAAAAATCGAAAATTTTCAAAAAATGATTTTTCAATCGAAGAATGTCAAATTTGATCATTTTTGGCTTATTTATACTTAGTCCAATCATAAAGTACCTCCATGTATACATTTTGACTTACTTGGCTCAAAATTTCAATGATTTGTATAGACATGACTCTCATGTGGAAAAATCGAAAATTTTCAAAAAATGTTTTTTCTATCGAAAAATGTCAAATTTGATCATTTTTGGCTTATTTATACTTAGTCCAGTCGTAAAGGACCTCTATGTATACATTTTGACTTACTTGGATCAAAATTTCAATGATTTGTATAGTCATGACTCTCATGTTGAAAAATCGAAAATTTTCAAAAAATTGTTTTTTCTATCGAAAAATGTCAAATTTGATCATTTTTGGCTTATTTATACTTAGTCCAGTCATAAAGGACCACTTTGTATACATTTGGACTTACTTGGATCAAAATTTCAATGATTTGTATAGTCATGACATTCTAGTTGTAAAATCGGAAATTTTCAAAAAATGTTTTTTCTATCGAAAAATGTCAAATTTGATCATTTTTGGCTTATTTATACTTAGTCCAGTCATAAAGGACCTCTATGTATACATTTTGACTTACTTGGATCAAAATTTCAATGATTTGTATAGTCATGACATTCTAGTTGTAAAATCGGAAATTTTCAAAAAATGTTTTTTCTATCGAAAAATGTAAAATTTGATCATTTTTGGCTTATTTATACTTAGTCCAGTCAGAAAGGACCTCTATGTATACATTTTGACTTACTTGGCTCAAAATTTCAATGATTTGTAAGACATGACTCTCATGTTGAAAAATCGAAAATTTTCAAAAAATGTTTTTTCTATCGAAAAATGTCAAATTTGATCATTTTTGGCTTATTTATACTTAGTCCAGTCATAAAGGACCTCTATGTATACATTTTGACTTACTTAGATCAAAATTTCAATGATTTGTATAGTCATGACATTCTAGTTGTAAAATCGGAAATTTTCAAAAATGTTTTTTCTATCGAAAAATGTCAAATTTGATCATTTTTGGCTTATTTATACTTAGTCCAGTCAAAAAGGACCTCTATGTATACATTTTGACTTACTTGGATCAAAATTTCAATGATTTGTATAGTCATGACATTCTAGTTGTAAAATCGAAAATTTTCAAAAAATGTTTTTTTCTATCGAAAAATGTCATATTTGATCATTTTTGGCTTATTTATACTTAGTCCAGTCATAAACGACCTCTATGTATACATTTTGACTTACTTGGATCAAAATTTCAATGATTTGTATAGTCATGAC